>NC_135180.1:2032293-2332293 GCF_041146795.1 Maylandia zebra | reverse complement strand
CAGGAGAGGAACTCCTCTTCCGGGATGTGGACTCTCGCCAGCAGAAGACCAGGGAGGAGGCTCCTATCTCCACCTGACTGTGCGCAATCGTGCAGTCCAGCTACTCTCCACCTCCTCGCACGGCCTCCCTCGTAGCTCCGCCCTGAAACAACAGACACGGGCCAGCAACGTTGTCAGCGCAGCCGCTGTTACCCTTCCCCGGCAAAGCTACTCCTAGCGCCCAACAGTGGGAAAGCGATACTCACAGATGCAGGCAGAGGCGTACCCCTGCCCTACTGTGGATTTCACGCGTCGCCTCCCACGGTCGCTATTCTGTCCGTCGGGACTGGATCGCCGGGTTATGCTGGCCGATCGCCGAATGTCTCGTGGCGCCCCACAGTCAGGCCGGAGGTCCTTCTGTTCATATGCTGGCTTGCACCCGTTTTGTTTTCCAGCTCTCCACTTTTCGTGTGTCTCTCTCTTTTTTTTGTCTTTGCGCTCACCATCTCCCTTAAGTCAGTTTGGTGGCTGATAGGCCACCTCGGGGAACGCCCCCACCTCACAGGTGTCTAAAATTGTCCGCTTAATCCACAGTGGAATAATAAAAAAACATATTGTTCAATCAACACTAAACACACACTATAAACATGGAGATAAAATCATGCAATAGGAATATCAATAAACAAACATGCAATATCACTATTACAATAAAATCATGCAAATAAAATCGACACCCTGTACCAACACAGTCTGATCCAAAACAAAATATAAAAACACAATTTTCCACTGTGTGACACATAAAGCAGCTTGTTGCCTGCTGGAGCATTTCGGTGTGTTGGGAAGCTGCTGAAGCAGAATGACCACACTTGAAAAATGTGTAGAAATTGTGAGCTGGCCTTAAGTGTATCAAGTACTGTGTGAGTCTCAGTTTGTCATGTCTCTGTGTTTTTCAGGATACATCAGGATTGGCTGGTGTTTGCTGCATGGGCTGCTTACCAGTAGTGTTTCTCCCTCTTTACTCACTGCGTGTATCTCTTGATGGTAATGCACCCTCTGCTTAGCTCGCTGGATCTGTGAGCACAACTTTTGAATGACTTTGCTGAAAATAACTTGAATAATTTCTGCATTTCTCCTAAGCAGGTATATGCAGTTGATCATACATAAACGTCGCAAATCTCTCACATCTCAAAAACACGCCGTCACTCCTGTTTTTACCGTTTCTTCCCACAGTAAATATAAACAACGACAGTATTCAGTAAAAAACAAAGAAATATTGCAGATATTTTTATCATAACTCTGGTTTTACGTGGCCGATCAACACAATTTAAAAACTGGTATAAAGTCCACACTTTTCCCTCAGTTGTTCCGTGGATGAGCCGAGGTCTCCCCTCTCGCCGCCGCCTCTGAACACACAAATACAAATTGCATGTGAAGCAGGAGGTGCAGATTTTTTTGCTATTGTTTTCTAAATCCAGGCTTGATCACGTGGAGGTATTTGGAAAACTTTTTTTGGCCAGCGGACGACTGTTGTCTCGCAGAAAGTCAAATCAAATGTATGCAATACACAATCAATTCACAAGAACACATTTAAACAGAAGGTGCCTGATTTCAACTAAACTAAATCATATCATCACGTTTGGTTTTTTTCTTCTTTCTTGTTTTTTTTTATTTTTAAATTAAGCATCTTCTAATGAGAGTGCAAAAACAGTAAAGAAAGAAAAAAAGAGACCTCTTTCCTCTCGATGGAAAAATGCACCATGTCGACCAATTTTTTAAAAAAAGTCAGCATCTGGGATTTGGTTGTTTAGGAAGAGGGGAAAGCAAGACAGCGAGAGAGAGACAGAGATCGATAGTCGGTTTTGAGATGTGGGAGATTTGTGACGTTTAGCGTGGAGTGTATAGTTAGTGTGTTGTGTAGTCATAGTTTTGCTTTGTGTGTCAGTGAGGCCACTAATGACTGTCACAAAGGCACATTGCAATGTAAACACTGTCACCAGGTGAAAACAGGAGCAGTGCTACACCTGTTGTCCTCTTGTGGTGGACATTTTTTTTACTGGCACAAGTAGTTTGTGGGGCATCTTATTGTGACACCTGATTGTTCTTTCATTTTAGTTATAGTAGTATTTTTAAATGGTTGTACCAAATTTTAAAAATGCCAGATGTATTGGTTGCATTTTCAGATAAATAGTTGTATATGTTTATAAAATGTGTGCACAACTTTTAAAAATGTACAATTTATATTTGCATTTCAAGTTATAAAAATAATTTACTCAACATGTCTGTGGTTTTGACAGTAAAAAAACCTAACTACTAGGATTTTATGGGTTTTTTTTGTGTGATTTCAGATCAGTTGTGTTAATACAGTAAGTCAGTGAAAAAACCAACTAAATTCAGACACATGAGGTTGAGCTGAAAAGAATGATACCAAACAAGGCAGGAAGAAAATAAAAATGAAACAATCTGAGGGTGAAATACAAATGTAAAATCAACAGGAGTCAAAAATGTCCAGTTATATTTTGGACCTCAGAGGGTCAGCCTAACAAATCATGAAAAGTTAGGTTTGGATTTTTGTTCACGACGGTGCAGATTTCTGACATTTTGTGTAATTTAAGCACGTAACAATTTGTGTGAAACTGAAGTTAGCACTTGGACTTAACGCTACAAGCGCCACTTCAACGACCACATGGGATCTGTACAAGACACAAACTGAAAGCATTGGGGGATATATTACACCACAGGTGCCGTATTTGTGGGGGTAGTTACAGAGGTTGTAATTTTTGCAACGAGACTTTGGCTTTAACCGAAGATGGGGCTCCAAGTTCTGCTTTACTGGCCGAATATTGTTGGTGAGAAACACTCAGTTGTGTTACATTGCTGTGTGTTTGTATAACGAGTCACTTAACTGGTGCTGTGAACATAAAGCAGCTTGTTGCCTGCTGGAGCATTTCGGTGTGTTGGGAAGCTGCTGAAGCAGAATGACCACACTTGAAAAATGTGTAGAAATTGTGAGCTGGCCTTAAGTGTATCAAGTACTGTGTGAGTCTCAGTTTGTCATGTCTCTGTGTTTTTCAGGATACATCAGGATTGGCTGGTGTTTGCTGCATGGGCTGCTTACCAGTAGTGTTTCTCCCTCTTTACTCACTGCGTGTATCTCTTGATGGTAATGCACCCTCTGCTTAGCTCGCTGGATCTGTGAGCACAACTTTTGAATGACTTTGCTGAAAATAACTTGAATAATTTCTGCATTTCTCCTAAGCAGGTATATGCAGTTGATCATACATGTACCATATGTGAAGAGGGGCATTTCAAGACTATTTAAAATACTTTTTTTAGGTCTTACTGACCACATAAGGCACTTTAGACTCAAAGTTACCTTTAACCATACAGCGCTTTATTCTGTAAACTTCAAGCACTTTATCTGCCTCAGTTTAATAATAAATTAACCCACAATGCTTCACATACTCTGGACTATTTAAAAGGATCCTTCTATGGCCTCTGACAGTGGACTCATCTCTGTGCTTGTCCTGCTAGACCTCAGTGCAGCGTTCGATACTGTCGACCATAATATCCTATTAGAGCGATTAGAACATGCTGTAGGTATTACAGGTACTGCACTGCAGTGGTTTGTATCATATCTATCTAATAGACTCCAGTTTGTGCATGTAAATGGAGAGTCCTCTTCACACACTGAGGTTAATTATGGAGTTCCACAGGGTTCAGTGCTAGGACCAATTCTGTTTACATTATACATGCTTCCCTTAGGCAGCATCATTAGAAGACATAGCATACATTTACACTGCTGTGCAGATGACACCCAGCTCTATCTGTCCATGAAGCCAGATAACACACACCAATGAGTTAAACTGCAGGAATGTCTTAAAGACATAAAGACCTGGATGGCCGCTAACTTTCTGCTTCTTAATTCAGATCAAACTGAGGTTATTGTACTCGGCCCTGAAAATCGTAGAAATATGGTATCTAAGCAGATTCTTACTCTGGATGGCATTACCTTGGCCTCCAGTAACGCTGTGAGGAACCTTGGAGTCATTTTTGACCAGGACATGTCCTTCAACGCACATATTAAACAAATATGTAAGACTGCGTTCTTCCATTTGCGCAACATCTCTAAAATTAGAAATATCCTGTCTCAGAGTGACGCTGAAAAACTAGTTCATGCATTTATTACTTCCAGGCTGGACGACTGTAATTCATTATTATCAGGAAGTCCTAAAAACTCCCTGAAAAGCCTTCAGCTGATCCAAAATGCTGCAGCAAGAGTCCTGACAGGGACTAGAAAGAGAGAGCAGATTTCTCCTGTTTTGGCTTCCTGTTAAATCCAGAATTCAAAATCCTGCTCCTCACTACAAGGTCTTAAACAATCAGGCCTGATTTGTCCTCCTTCTTTTCTCACAGAGCATGGAAGCTCCTATTTTAATCCTAAAACTGTACTAAGAGACTTTGCTAAGTTTTCCTTTAATTTGTCACCCATCCGTAAACCCTGAACAGATCTTTATAAATAACTGAAGAAACAGATTTTTGTCGATTTTGCACAGATAATGTAACAACGTAACTGTGCAGGTAGTGCTGAAATAACCAAAGAAGGAAGGGAGTAACGTAGAAATGAATTAGCTACAGTGAGTTATATATGATAGTATAAATGGTCTGTTTGAATATAATGTTGACAGTGATGTGTGACTAATGTAAACGTTCAGGAAATAAGTGTAGCACTTTATAACAATGCTGCACTATTAAGCATTATTAAGGTATTAGTAAGGTGCTGGTCTTTGTGAGTCCATGTTTTGTCCTGATGTACATTGCGGGTGAATTCAGGGTCCTGGTGATGATGTTTTGACACCAGCTTTTTATCTATAAGCAATAATATATTATGGCGGAGTCCATTAAGCTTTGATGAAGTTTTTATCACTTGTGTTTTCCATATGACAAGTAAGAACTGTCTGCATGGGCTGCTTGAATATGAGCTTCACACTGTTCTTAGTGCAGATAAGAACTGTTTAATCCCATCTAAGCCCCACTGTTCTCTGTGCAGCAGTGGACGGCTGGCTGGCAAGGAGGCTGGGCCTGACCTCCAGGTTTGCAGCATGGCTGGATGTAGCTGTCGATAACCTGGGCAGAGGCATGCTGTGGAGTCTGCTGCTTAAGGTCTTACGTTTGAAGCACATCATCACACATGCACAAGGCGATGAAAACGAGGCTGTACTTAAATACCAGCAAAAAATGTTGTGCAGAAGTCAGGAAAGACTTGAGATGAGGTATTGGTGACTAAAGCCGTAATCAACCTGCTGAGGAGGTGTTCGGGGCAGCCTCTGCACAGAGGAAATGGAACAAGGAGGCTTGGTGGTGGGATGAGGAAGTATTCAAAAGTAAAGTGGGATAAGCAGCGAGGTGAAGTAAAGGCGTATTATGAGTTGTGAAGGTGGAGACTGAGGAAGGAGAAAACAACCAACAGAGACATTAAGCTGAAAAGGACGTGCAGAAGGACAGAGAGGGAGAGAGTATTTTGAAGATGGGAGGAGTACTTGGAGGAGGAGCTTATGAATGGGGGGAAATGAGAGGGGGGGGGGCAGATGAATCACAAAAACACGAGAGGAATCAGAAAAACTCTGCAGTTCTTTGCCGCCTTAACATTTGTGCCACACTAACAGCGGTGGTGCATTGAATTGCTGTGGGGTTGGATGGTGTCTGCACTGGAGTGGTGTGTGTTCATGGATAACCACAACACCCGGGGGCGCAGTGGAAGAACAGCTTCGGCAGCAGCCCCCCCACTCGTACAGGCTGTCATGGCAAACGGTAATCCTCCTGCCAACGTGTTTGAGCTAGTGCTGGTACACAGCTCCACATAAATGTCTTGCTGCCGGGGTTTCGGACACCTCTGGGAGTTTGGGTGGTGGGCGGCTTGCCTCCCTGTGTGGCTGTATCCATGCCAGTGGGAGGGCTGTCCCACTGGTTGGAGCTGCCTCTGTGGATCCAGCATGTGGGGATGTTGCTGCTGGTTGCAGGCCGAGTGCTGGCTCTGTCAGCTGAGGTTATGTGGCAAACGCTCATGTGTCTGAAACATGAACCCAAACGGTCCACTGGAGAACTCTCTCACAGATGTTTTCTCTGCAGGTGTGGTGCATATGGACACACATCGAGCACCTGGAAGAAACTAAGAGCTCGATTTCTCTTTTTAAATCACATTTGATTTTGCATTTGGCAGATGAGGCTCATCCTGTTACCTTGACACTGTGGAATAATGCTTTTGTCATTTAGAGGGGACAGGAAGTCTTTGGAATGTCAGCAGTACTTGAACACCTGCATTGTCATTGCTGTTATTCCCCCAGAAAGACAGTTTACCAAAGGGAAATCTGTGAGACTTAAGACTTTGATGGTTAGATAAAATGCATTTGAAATATATTTATATACTTTATTTGACCATTTAAAAGGCTTAAAATGCAACGTTACTGTAAAAATCTAATAAAGCAAATGTGTGCAGTGTTTACTGTAAATGTGTTGTGTGTGCAAAGTGTTTAGTGGCCATTACATCCCGAGAAAAGGAAATTATCTGCTAATGTAACTGTATTGGAAAGGCAGCATGGTGCTGCAGTGGCTGGCACTTTGTTCGTCGTTCTTCACGTGGGAACTTCTCCACTGTTCAAACGTCCGCTCGGACAGCTGCGTGCTGCTGCAGGAAAAACAGCAGAGCCTTCTAGAGAAATGTGGCATATACCATTTATTCCTTTGTTATCTTAACTGTGTGCTTAGCATCACTGTCCTGTTATAGTGCCCTTGAGCAAGTTATCATCAAGGATGTTTACGTATGGTGCTGCATTGCTCTTTCCCTCATCCTTGAGTCATTTCCCAGTTCCTGCTGCCGAAAACATCCCTACAGTGCAATGTTCCCTCTAAGCTGCACGCGTGCGCAATTGCGCACTGCTGGCACGGTCTCTGCGCACAGAAAATTTGCGTTGCGCACGGAAAAAAATTCTGACCTGAATTGAAATTAAAATTAATACTTTAACAATTCTATTTTGCAGTGTTAGTCAGTGAGTGACTGGCTGGCTGCTCCCGTATGGGATCAGAACGAGGCCACCTTATCCCACAGTCCAGCCAATGATGCGATTCACATTCGTATATACGCAGCTAATCAACGTAGCTGACAGGCTGACAGCGTCCTTATGTGCTGACACCGGTGTTTTAGCAAAGCGGCTGATGTGGAGTGAAGCCACGTTAATGACAACGTGTACAACCATTGGAGATGTGAGGAGTCGAACATTAACTCTGCTCTTCCAGGGCACCCTGCAGACTTGGCTGCTGGCAGTGGCGAGGGAGTGCGGCCGCCGCTGGGATGACGTGAACGCCAATCATAGGTCGACTGCAGGTATGCGAGTCAGACCTTCTCAGGAGGTTTCACTTTTCGCTCTTCTTTATAATTGACCCTTGTTTTCTCTCTCTCAGCTCCTGGTCTCAGAGTGGGAGGGATTTGAAGCACAGAGGGAGGAGCTTGTCGTTTGGTTGGCTGATATGGATGTCCACCTGAGTGAGGTTGACCGGCTGACAGGAAACACCTGTGAAAAACTGAAACAACTGCAGGTGTGGGGTTGTTTTGATATGACATATATTTGATATGATACATACGTCAGAGACATTGTCCTAAACTGGACTAACAAAGAACCATGAGTCCAACATGAAACTTACCCTTCGGGCAGGCACTCTTCAGTTTTTGGTAGCCCAAAATAAATTTAAGTAGCCCAAATAAAAAAAGAAAAGAAAAAGAGGACAGTTTTTTGATTGATGTTTTGTTTCCTTTACAATATTGTAAAGGAAACAAAACATCAATCTAAAAACATTTAAAACACAAATTACAACAACAATTTCAACCATCAACTCAAATATTTGGTTCTAATTGAACAGAAATTTCTATGAACTTGCAAGAACTGTGTAGGACATGAAACAGTGTGTGTCAGATCCTGAATTTGAAATTTCCACTGAAATCACGGGTAAGAGGCAAGTGGAACCAGGCTGGCTTCTGCTAAATGGGTCAAACTGGGCAGAAAGTACACAAACACATAACATCCTTATAGAATATGATGTAACACTATCGATCAACTTACCTCAGAATATATAAAGCATATAAACAATTACAGCAATATGATGCAACAAACACAGCAGTGCTACTAATCCAAAATACTCAAAGCTTCATAGAACTGAAACCAACATTTATTTTTAGGCCTTCGTCGCGTCGCTGTGACGTAATCGGCCTTAAGATGCGGCCTTTAAGGCTGCAGACCCTGAATTGGGATACAGCCTCTGAATCGGTGCATCTTGTAGCTGTGTCGTCTTAAATTGGTCATGTGATTTTGACGCGCCGACGCGTCCGGCGACCCCAGAGGTTTAACTTAATATTTAAGTGTCTCTTGGTTTTAGACTAGTTGTTTAGTCTAATTTGATGTTTTAAACCAGAAAAGGAAGAAGAGGGCTTAGAATTACAGGTAAGAACTGCTCAGTGGTATGTGATAAACTGTAAATGTAAAGCTTACAGGTCAGTCCTCATGTTTTTAAATCAGATTTTGAGTCTGTACATGGCACATTATGCTTTTGCATGTTGTGAAATGTGCTGCAAAACAAACTGAGGTAAACTAACTGGTTTACTGTGATGGATTTAAAGTGCGTGTGACTGGTGCGCAGTGGCTGTGGTGCTCACGGTCAGAGTTCAGTCACAAAGAGGGTAACAGAGATGAATTTAAAGTTAAGGTGATGGTGCTTAGATTCATTCACAGACTGAAACCTTCACACCAACTTTATCCTGTGTCTCTTAGTTTTAGACTAGTTGTTTAGTCTATTTTGATGTTTTAAACCATATCACAGGGTTTTTACTTCACCATTTACGGGGTTTTAACAAGCAAACAAAAGACAGATCGTGATGTTTGAAAATGTTTTGGAAATATTCTTTAAAGATTAGATGTAAAATACGCAGAGGATAAATTCAATTGGTTTATTAGTTTATTACATAAGTTGAAAAAAAGTTAAACAAGTAAATAAAGAAACAACGTAAAAGAAAAGTAAACAAAACAAATCGGTAAATAAAGGAAAACGGTAATAAGAAGGGAAAAAAAAGAAAAGAGAAAACCCCAACAATCCCCTCTGAGCAAGCACTAGGCGACAGTGGGGAAGAAAAACTGCCTTTAAACGGGCAGAAACTTCCGGCAGAACCAGGCTCACGAGGGGCAGTCAACTGCCGGGACTGGTTGGGGTGAAAAAAGATGAAGGAGAGAGGGAAGAAGTGTTAGGAGAGAAGGGGAGAGGAGAGGTGAAAATTAAGATGGAACAGAGGTGGAGGGAGACGAGGTGACATCTGCAGTAGAAAAAATAGAAAAAGTAGAAAAAGCAGGAGTGTCCCTCCTCCAGAAGAAGCGGAAACGTTTTTTCTTCTTTTCCATGAGCTTTTCCACGACCACTTTTTTCTCTAGGATGAGGGTTCTCAGCTGATCGGTTGTTTCTTCAACTTCCTTCTCAAGTTTCTGGCATCTTTGCTCCATTTCTTTTAATAGATTGCGGTTGTCTGTATTTTGCTGTTGTTTTTCCTCGTGCATCTTTTCTAACTGCTCATTTCTTCTCTCCAAGTCCTGGAGAATACGTTTTTTTTCTTCTTCCTGTTGCTCTTTCTCTTGAAGAAGCTCTTTATTTTTGCACTCTGTTTCATCCAGCCTGACTTTCAGCACTTCGTATTTTTTCTTTATGCCTTTGAGTTGGTCCTGCATTTGTGTGACCCCTTCCTTTTTCTGTCCGAGGATTTGTGCAGTTTGTTCCATAGCTTCATCAAGCGTTCCTTGGAGCGCCTGATTCTTTTGCTCCATGTTTTGGAGATCCCTTTGCATCTCCCCAATAGTAGCATTCGCGCGTTGAAGCTGGGCAGACGTTTCTTTTAATTCAGCACTCTTTGTCTTGTTTTCCTTCATCAGGACCAAAATCTTCTCTCGTGCTTCACCAAACATTACTTCCCAGGCCTCACTAATAATTTTTGTGCAAGGCTGGCGTTGCTGTTGTTTTTCCAGCTCTTGATTTCGTGCTTCCAATTGTCTGCACTTCTCCTCCAGTTGAAGCTTCTCTTCTTCAATTTGTTTAATTTTTGCATGTAGGTCGGAGTTTTCCTGTAATGTCCTTTGGACTGATGAGGCACCAATGGATCGTGTCATATCAGGCTTACCTCTTGCAGTGAGTGGCCGGCCAGACCTCGAAGGAGAGGCAGCAAAATTGTTTATTCCTTGTTGGTGTTCTCGTGGATCCATTTTTAATCCTGTGCACAGTGACTCTGAAGAGGTTTACAAATACTTTCAAATGTATCTCTGGTCGAACGTTTGAAGGCTGCGAACAAACTGACTAAAACTTGCTGCTCCTGACCCCTATTTATAGAAAAACTTCAAAGGATCAAAGGCATGTCCTTGTGACATCATCACATGTCCTTGTGACATCATCACTCTTTATGAATCAGATTGTCACATGACATTTTAGAATGGGGATGTTTGTTTGTTTTTAAACCGTTTTCAAATTTAACCCTCTGTGGTCCAGGGTAGAATTGGCCGTTCTTGACTATTTTTGATTTTACCTCTATATTTCACCTTTAAAATATGTTTTTCTTGCCTTATTTGGCACCATTATTTTCAGCACTACCTCAAATATCTGAAATTTGAGTTATTGTTTTCATTTTGGTATACTATATTAGCACAGTTCATCTAAATTAATAACACAATAAATTGTGTGTGCATCTCCTGTTTTGTCATGGTTGTATGTCCCGGTTCGTGACAGGCTGCATGAGCTCATCTGGTGGGAGTGTAGTACTGTAGTATTTCAGGCATAAAAACGTGGTTTTCACAGACCTTGTCACAGGGTCTGAGTTGGAAGATTTTGGTAAAGCTTTGTCCCTGAGGTAGTTGAAAAACCCCAGTTGGGTAAAGCGTTTGGGTTTTTTTGTTAACAGACATGCTTATCTATTTAGTTGGTGTTTTTTTTTTTTTTTTCAGCTAAATTTTTTAGTGCAATTAGCACTTTCAGCATCAATCCATAGCAATGTGTTGTATTTTTCACATTGTCTGTGTGTAAAATACATATGTAAGCATAGATTACACAAAGGATCCTGCACGCCAAGCTGGATACAAATAGAAATCCCTGGAAACAATTCTTTCTGCGCTTAAGAGCAGCTTCCTATTGCAACGCTGGAGGATTTGTCACCATTACTGGATACGCTGCAGAAGCACAGCAAAGCAGTGACTGTGTGGAGTCGAAAACTATTACACCAACTACACTACACACTCACCCACATTACCCCAATCACTGGCGTGTTTACACAACAGAGACGCTGAGTCTTTGTTACGGGCGCCAGCCACTGTGACCTCGTTGTGTGGATGTCACGGGGTGAAACGGGACAAGTTATTTAGAGTTTTTATTGTGCATGTTTTGCAATGTTTTATCTGTTTTAATATTTTAATATTGTATATTGGGTTTGTTTGTATGAGCTTTATTGCATGTTTTTATCTTATTTAAATTGAACACCTGTCCTGGAAAGACTCCGCCCCTACCTGATAATAAACTGTTCACACCTGCGAGAGATCCCAGAGAGGCCAATAAGAGGGCCTGGCAGACCAAAGGAAGCGGTTCGACCGAGAGGCTTGAGAGACGGCCAGGAGTAAGTGGTGCCAGGCGGCAGCGCCTGCAAGCCGAAGGGGCTGGTGGAGCTGGGCGTTAGGAGAACGGACAGTACCAGCGCACAGGGCACCAGCGCAGAGGGCACCAGTGCAGAGAGTGACAGTACCAGCGGGGAGAGCGGAGACAGCACCAGCGGAAGGCACGGGACGGCTGTGTGGCTTTGCAGTTTTTAAGAGCGGCGGGCGGAGTTGAGAGCTCTGCCCACCCGGGGTAAGTCTTTGACTTATCCCCTTTTATTGAATAAAAACTGCCGGAAGAATAGTGACTGCCGCTCCTCCCTTTCTCTAGCATATCAAGACGCGAATGCGGAAAGGAAGGAGAGGACTCCGCTGGGTTTCCCTTTTACTTCGCTGGATTTCTTAACTCCCTGGGACTTTTATGCTGTGGTGGATTCCACTGGACTTTTAATGTTGTGTTTTATTGATTTTTATTGTGTTATCCCTTGGCCAAGGTTGTTTTAATTTATCTTACATTTTTAACTATTTAAATATAATAAATTATATTTTTAATCTTACAGTTTAAATTGTGTGTTTCCCTTGGCGGCTCCACTGCTCTGCCCGTTTTTAGGAAGGTCTCCTTCCTTTTAAAAACACAAAACATCTTGGAAATAAAATCAGCCTTTCCGCTCCGTTACATGGACACAGAGACCTTGCTGTGACTCGCGTCTTCCCTGCTGTGGATTTCTGGAAACCGCGCTTAAAGCAAGCACAAGACTTCTTTCGTAAAGTGTGCCTTCCTGAACTTGTTGGGAAATACTTCTGGAAACAACGTGCTGCTCTAAATAGCCTGTAATGTTTCATGTTGTGGTTAAAGATTGATGACAGCTGTGTGGTGCGATGTAAATAGTTTGCATTTCATTTTTATGTGATTGCTGTGTACATGTGAATAGATCTATAATAAAGAAAAACAAACAAATATACTATTCTTTTTTGTTTTATTAAAACAACTTCACACAAAGTACAGCTATTTACAATGTACCGACCCGGAAGTGCTTTCGCCCGGAGCTGCCGCACCCGCGGTCAATCCACCAGCTGCTGCCAATCAACTACCATCTTCAGCAGGGCTACTTAATGGTGTGGCTGAGCGACAGACAGCGCTGGAGTATTGCACTAAGCCTGGGATTGACGGAGGATTCACGGACACTAAGGAAGCACTTGGAGGAGAGACGGGCACTCACTACCACGCACGGGCTTACACGGAAGGAGGGACGCACTATCACCATTGTTGCACATTTGAACTGTTGTCACCTTGCTGCACTGTAAATAAATGCACTGTCATTATTTCTGAGCTCCGCGCCTGAGTCCACTCTTTAACAACCGTGACAGCCTGATTCTTTTGCTCCATGTTTTGGAGATCCCTTTGCATCTCCCTAATAGTAGCATTCGCGCGTTGAAGCTGGGCAGACGGTTCTTTTAATTCAGCACTCTGTCTTGTTTTCCTTCATCAGGAACAAAATCTTCTGTCGTGCTTCACCAAACTTTCCTCTACCAACAGGCAGGATTAATCCATGCATTTATGTTGTTCACATTAAATTCTGATCCTGCCGTTCAAATGTCCTGCTGAAATCAAGACTTGCCAGACAAGGCAGCATTGTCCACACTTCTCGTGTCCAATTCTGGTGTGATACATTCTTTAATTAAAAATGATCAGCTATGGATATAAAATTATACCAGTTGGAGGGAGAGGGGTTCAGTTGGACATCAGTGAGCACCTTACCAAAGCTGAAAGAAGATGGTTTATGCAGCAAAAAAGTATATAGTGGCGCTATATTCAGGCTATATTCAATTTGGATTCTTGCCCTATGGTTATGTGATGTGCTGGGGGTGAAGGAAGCCTAAACATTTCGAGAACCACTGTATTATATGGGACACACACAGTGTTGGGGAGTAACGGAATACATGTGCCGCCGTTACGTATTTAAAATACAAAATATGAGTAACTGTATTCCGTTACAGTTACCGTTTAAAAAGGTGGTATTCAGGATACAGTTACTTTGTTGAAATAAATGGATTACACTGCGGTACTTTCCTGTTTCATGTTGTCGCGGGTCAGGACTGTTTGGTTTTGTTTGACAGCTACGTGCTGTTGTTCCAGGCGGCAGCGTTACGGTTGCCATGGTTACAGGGCGACGCGCTCTCTCTCTCTCTGCGCCTGCGTGTTTCTTGGGTGACAGAGCGCCTTTTCGTTAAGTAAAGCAGAACTTGGAGCCCCATCTTCGGTTAAAGCCAAAGTCTCGTTGCAAAAATTACAACCTCTGTAACTACCCCCACAAATACGGCACCTGTGGTGTAATATATCCCCCAATGCTTTCAGTTTGTGTCTTGTACAGATCCCATGTGGTCGTTGAAGTGGCGCTTGTAGCGTTAAGTCCAAGTGCTAACTTCAGTTTCACACAAATTGTTACGTGCTTAAATTACACAAAATGTCAGAAATCTGCACCGTCGTGAACAAAAATCCAAACCTAACTTTTCATGATTTGTTAGGCTGACCCTCTGAGGTCCAAAATATAACTGGACATTTTTGACTCCTGTTGATTTTACATTTGTATTTCACCCTCAGATTGTTTCATTTTTATTTTCTTCCTGCCTTGTTTGGTATCATTCTTTTCAGCTCAACCTCATGTGTCTGAATTTAGTTGGTTTTTTCACTGACTTACTGTATTAACACAACTGATCTGAAATCACACAAAAAAAACCCATAAAATCCTAGTAGTTAGGTTTTTTTTACTGTCAAAACCACAGACATGTTGAGTAAATTATTTTTATAACTTGAAATGCAAATATAAATTGTACATTTTTAAAAGTTGTGCACACATTTTATAAACATATACAACTATTTATCTGAAAATGCAACCAATACATCTGGCATTTTTAAAATTTGGTACAACCATTTAAAAATACTACTATAACTAAAATGAAAGAACAATCAGGTGTCACAATAAGATGCCCCACAAACTACTTGTGCCAGTAAAAAAAATGTCCACCACAAGAGGACAACAGGTGTAGCACTGCTCCTGTTTTCACCTGGTGACAGTGTTTACATTGCAATGTGCCTTTGTGACAGTCATTAGTGGCCTCACTGACACACAAAGCAAAACTATGACTACACAACACACTAACTATACACTCCACGCTAAACATCACAAATCTCCCACATCTCAAAACCGACTATCGATCTCTGTCTCTCTCTCGCTGTCTTGCTTTCCCCTCTTCCTAAACAACCAAATCCCAGATGCTGACTTTTTTTAAAAAATTGGTCGACATGGTGCATTTTTCCATCGAGAGGAAAGAGGTCTCTTTTTTTCTTTCTTTACTGTTTTTGCACTCTCATTAGAAGATGCTTAATTTAAAAATAAAAAAAAACAAGAAAGAAGAAAAAAACCAAACGTGATGATATGATTTAGTTTAGTTGAAATCAGGCACCTTCTGTTTAAATGTGTTCTTGTGAATTGATTGTGTATTGCATACATTTGATTTGACTTTCTGCGAGACAACAGTCGTCCGCTGGCCAAAAAAAGTTTTCCAAATACCTCCACGTGATCAAGCCTGGATTTAGAAAACAATAGCAAAAAAATCTGCACCTCCTGCTTCACATGCAATTTGTATTTGTGTGTTCAGAGGCGGCGGCGAGAGGGGAGACCTCGGCTCATCCACGGAACAACTGAGGGAAAAGTGTGGACTTTATACCAGTTTTTAAATTGTGTTGATCGGCCACGTAAAACCAGAGTTATGATAAAAATATCTGCAATATTTCTTTGTTTTTTACTGAATACTGTCGTTGTTTATATTTACTGTGGGAAGAAACGGTAAAAACAGGAGTGACGGCGTGTTTTTGAGATGTGAGAGATTTGCGACGTTTATGTATGATCAACTGCATATACCTGCTTAGGAGAAATGCAGAAATTATTCAAGTTATTTTCAGCAAAGTCATTCAAAAGTTGTGCTCACAGATCCAGCGAGCTAAGCAGAGGGTGCATTACCATCAAGAGATACACGCAGTGAGTAAAGAGGGAGAAACACTACTGGTAAGCAGCCCATGCAGCAAACACCAGCCAATCCTGATGTATCCTGAAAAACACAGAGACATGACAAACTGAGACTCACACAGTACTTGATACACTTAAGGCCAGCTCACAATTTCTACACATTTTTCAAGTGTGGTCATTCTGCTTCAGCAGCTTCCCAACACACCGAAATGCTCCAGCAGGCAACAAGCTGCTTTATGTGTCACACAGTGGAAAATTGTGTTTTTATATTTTGTTTTGGATCAGACTGTGTTGGTACAGGGTGTCGATTTTATTTGCATGATTTTATTGTAATAGTGATATTGCATGTTTGTTTATTGATATTCCTATTGCATGATTTTATCTCCATGTTTATAGTGTGTGTTTAGTGTTGATTGAACAATATGTTTTTTTATTATTCCACTGTGGATTAAGCGGACAATTTTAGACACCTGTGAGGTGGGGGCGTTCCCCGAGGTGGCCTATCAGCCACCAAACTGACTTAAGGGAGATGGTGAGCGCAAAGACAAAAAAAAGAGAGAGACACACGAAAAGTGGAGAGCTGGAAAACAAAACGGGTGCAAGCCAGCATATGAACAGAAGGACCTCCGGCCTGACTGTGGGGCGCCACGAGACATTCGGCGATCGGCCAGCATAACCCGGCGATCCAGTCCCGACGGACAGAATAGCGACCGTGGGAGGCGACGCGTGAAATCCACAGTAGGGCAGGGGTACGCCTCTGCCTGCATCTGTGAGTATCGCTTTCCCACTGTTGGGCGCTAGGAGTAGCTTTGCCGGGGAAGGGTAACAGCGGCTGCGCTGACAACGTTGCTGGCCCGTGTCTGTTGTTTCAGGGCGGAGCTACGAGGGAGGCCGTGCGAGGAGGTGGAGAGTAGCTGGACTGCACGATTGCGCACAGTCAGGTGGAGATAGGAGCCTCCTCCCTGGTCTTCTGCTGGCGAGAGTCCACATCCCGGAAGAGGAGTTCCTCTCCTGTCTCTCTCAGCTCAGGAGAATTTGCCCGTGTGTTGCTGGACTGGGAGAATTAGGACCCTGGGGGGGGGGGGGAGTTTTTAGCTTTGTATTTTTAGCGTTTAATCATTCCTGCCGGCAGGGTTTTTAGCGGGTTGTAAACACTATTTTTTTATTGTATACGGGGATTTTAGCTTGTATTTGGGGTTCAGACTGTGTTTTATCCTGAAAATAAATGGTGTGTTTGAAGCCAGCTAAGTTTCTGTGCTCTGAGCGCTGACCCACTCACTCCCCTTTCTGCTTGTATAGGCGTGGTGGTGAAGATTTAGTTCCACCAGTTTAGCGGCTACATATGTTCACAGCACCAGTTAAGTGACTCGTTATACAAACACACAGCAATGTAACACAACTGAGTGTTTCTCACCAACAATATTCGGCCAGTAAAGCAGTAAATTGGTCATGTGATTTTGACGCGCCGACGTGTCCGGCGACCCCAGAGGTTTAACTTAATATTTAAGTGTCTCTTGGTTTTAGACTAGTTGTTTAGTCTATTTTGATGTTTTAAACCATATCACAGGGTTTTTACTTCACCATTTACGGGGTTTTAACAAGCAAACAAAAGACAGATCGTGATGTTTGAAAATGTTTTGGAAATATTCTTTAAAGATTAGATGTAAAATACGCAGAGGATAAATTCAATTGGTTTATTAGTTTATTACATAAGTTGAAAAAAAGTTAAACAAGTAAATAAAGAAAC
Source organism: Maylandia zebra (assembly GCF_041146795.1). Classification (NCBI taxonomy): domain Eukaryota; kingdom Metazoa; phylum Chordata; class Actinopteri; order Cichliformes; family Cichlidae; genus Maylandia; species Maylandia zebra. Next base: position 2,314,882 of record NC_135180.1, on the reverse strand, counting down.
AACGTAAAAGAAAAGTAAACAAAACAAATCGGTAAATAAAGGAAAATGGTAATAAGAAGGGAAAAAAAAGAAAAGAGAAAACCCCAACAATCCCCTCTGAGCAAGCACTAGGCGACAGTGGGGAAGAAAAACTGCCTTTAAACGGGCAGAAACTTCCGGCAGAACCAGGCTCACGAGGGGCAGTCAACTGCCGGGACTGGTTGGGGTGAAAAAAGATGAAGGAGAGAGGGAAGAAGTGTTAGGAGAGAAGGGGAGAGGAGAGGTGAAAATTAAGATGGAACAGAGGTGGAGGGAGACGAGGTGACATCTGCAGTAGAAAAAATAGAAAAAGTAGAAAAAGCAGGAGTGTCCCTCCTCCAGAAGAAGCGGAAACGTTTTTTCTTCTTTTCCATGAGCTTTTCCACGACCACTTTTTTCTCTAGGATGAGGGTTCTCAGCTGATCGGTTGTTTCTTCAACTTCCTTCTCAAGTTTCTGGCATCTTTGCTCCATTTCTTTTAATAGATTGCGGTTGTCTGTATTTTGCTGTTGTTTTTCCTCGTGCATCTTTTCTAACTGCTCATTTCTTCTCTCCAAGTCCTGGAGAATACGTTTTTTTTCTTCTTCCTGTTGCTCTTTCTCTTGAAGAAGCTCTTTATTTTTGCACTCTGTTTCATCCAGCCTGACTTTCAGCACTTCGTATTTTTTCTTTATGCCTTTGAGTTGGTCCTGCATTTGTGTGACCCCTTCCTTTTTCTGTCCGAGGATTTGTGCAGTTTGTTCCATAGCTTCATCAAGCGTTCCTTGGAGCGCCTGATTCTTTTGCTCCATGTTTTGGAGATCCCTTTGCATCTCCCCAATAGTAGCATTCGCGCGTTGAAGCTGGGCAGACGTTTCTTTTAATTCAGCACTCTTTGTCTTGTTTTCCTTCATCAGGACCAAAATCTTCTCTCGTGCTCTACCAAACTTTCCTTCCCAGGCCTCACTAATAATTTTTGTGTAAGGCTGGCGTTGCTGTTGTTTTTCCAGCTCTTGATTTCGTGCTTCCAATTGTCTGCACTTCTCCTCCAGTTGAAGCTTCTCTTCTTCAATTTGTTTAATTTTTGCATGTAGGTCGGAGTTTTCCTGTAATGTCCTTTGGACTGATGAGGCACCAATGGATCGTGTCATATCAGGCTTACCTCTTGCAGTGAGTGGCCGGCCAGACCTCGAAGGAGAGGCAGCAAAATTGTTTATTCCTTGTTGGTGTTCTCGTGGATCCATTTTTAATCCTGTGCACAGTGACTCTGAAGAGGTTTACAAATACTTTCAAATGTATCTCTGGTCGAACGTTTGAAGGCTGCGAACAAACTGACTAAAACTTGCTGCTCCTGACCCCTATTTATAGAAAAACTTCAAAGGATCAAAGGCATGTCCTTGTGACATCATCACATGTCCTTGTGACATCATCACTCTTTATGAATCAGATTGTCACATGACATTTTAGAATGGGGATGTTTGTTTGTTTGTTTTTAAACCGTTTTCAAATTTAACCCTCTGTGGTCCAGGGTAGAATTGGCCGTTCTTGACTATTTTTGATTTTACCTCTATATTTCACCTTTAAAATATGTTTTTCTTGCCTTATTTGGCACCATTATTTTCAGCACTACCTCAAATATCTGAAATTTGAGTTATTGTTTTCATTTTGGTATACTATATTAGCACAGTTCATCTAAATTAATAACACAATAAATTGTGTGTGCATCTCCTGTTTTGTCATGGTTGTATGTCCCGGTTCGTGACAGGCTGCATGAGCTCATCTGGTGGGAGTGTAGTACTGTAGTATTTCAGGCATAAAAACGTGGTTTTCACAGACCTTGTCACAGGGTCTGAGTTGGAAGATTTTGGTAAAGCTTTGTCCCTGAGGTAGTTGAAAAACCCCAGTTGGGTAAAGCGTTTGGGTTTTTTTGTTAACAGACATGCTTATCTATTTAGTTGGTGTTTTGTTTTTTTTCAGCTAAATTTTTTAGTGCAATTAGCACTTTCAGCATCAATCCATAGCAATGTGTTGTATTTTTCACATTGTCTGTGTGTAAAATACATATGTAAGCATAGATTACACAAAGGATCCTGCACGCCAAGCTGGATACAAATAGAAATCCCTGGAAACAATTCTTTCTGCGCTTAAGAGCAGCTTCCTATTGCAACGCTGGAGGATTTGTCACCATTACTGGATACGCTGCAGAAGCACAGCAAAGCAGTGACTGTGTGGAGTCGAAAACTATTACACCAACTACACTACACACTCACCCACATTACCCCAATCACTGGCGTGTTTACACAACAGAGACGCTGAGTCTTTGTTACGGGCGCCAGCCACTGTGACCTCGTTGTGTGGATGTCACGGGGTGAAACGGGACAAGTTATTTAGAGTTTTTATTGTGCATGTTTTGCAATGTTTTATCTGTTTTAATATTTTAATATTGTATATTGGGTTTGTTTGTATGAGCTTTATTGCATGTTTTTATCTTATTTAAATTGAACACCTGTCCTGGAAAGACTCCGCCCCTACCTGATAATAAACTGTTCACACCTGCGAGAGATCCCAGAGAGGCCAATAAGAGGGCCTGGCAGACCAAAGGAAGCGGTTCGACCGAGAGGCTTGAGAGACGGCCAGGAGTAAGTGGTGCCAGGCGGCAGCGCCTGCAAGCCGAAGGGGCTGGTGGAGCTGGGCGTTAGGAGAACGGACAGTACCAGCGCACAGGGCACCAGCGCAGAGGGCACCAGTGCAGAGAGTGACAGTACCAGCGGGGAGAGCGGAGACAGCACCAGCGGAAGGCACGGGACGGCTGTGTGGCTTTGCAGTTTTTAAGAGCGGCGGGCGGAGTTGAGAGCTCTGCCCACCCGGGGTAAGTCTTTGACTTATCCCCTTTTATTGAATAAAAACTGCCGGAAGAATAGTGACTGCCGCTCCTCCCTTTCTCTAGCATATCAAGACGCGAATGCGGAAAGGAAGGAGAGGACTCCGCTGGGTTTCCCTTTTACTTCGCTGGATTTCTTAACTCCCTGGGACTTTTATGCTGTGGTGGATTCCACTGGACTTTTAATGTTGTGTTTTATTGATTTTTATTGTGTTATCCCTTGGCCAAGGTTGTTTTAATTTATCTTACATTTTTAACTATTTAAATATAATAAATTATATTTTTAATCTTACAGTTTAAATTGTGTGTTTCCCTTGGCGGCTCCACTGCTCTGCCCGTTTTTAGGAAGGTCTCCTTCCTTTTAAAAACACAAAACATCTTGGAAATAAAATCAGCCTTTCCGCTCCGTTACATGGACACAGAGACCTTGCTGTGACTCGCGTCTTCCCTGCTGTGGATTTCTGGAAACCGCGCTTAAAGCAAGCACAAGACTTCTTTCGTAAAGTGTGCCTTCCTGAACTTGTTGGGAAATACTTCTGGAAACAACGTGCTGCTCTAAATAGCCTGTAATGTTTCATGTTGTGGTTAAAGATTGATGACAGCTGTGTGGTGCGATGTAAATAGTTTGCATTTCATTTTTATGTGATTGCTGTGTACATGTGAATAGATCTATAATAAAGAAAAACAAACAAATATACTATTCTTTTTTGTTTTATTAAAACAACTTCACACAAAGTACAGCTATTTACAATGTACCGACCCGGAAGTGCTTTCGCCCGGAGCTGCCGCACCCGCGGTCAATCCACCAGCTGCTGCCAATCAACTACCATCTTCAGCAGGGCTACTTAATGGTGTGGCTGAGCGACAGACAGCGCTGGAGTATTGCACTAAGCCTGGGATTGACGGAGGATTCACGGACACTAAGGAAGCACTTGGAGGAGAGACGGGCACTCACTACCACGCACGGGCTTACACGGAAGGAGGGACGCACTATCACCATTGTTGCACATTTGAACTGTTGTCACCTTGCTGCACTGTAAATAAATGCACTGTCATTATTTCTGAGCTCCGCGCCTGAGTCCACTCTTTAACAACCGTGACAGCCTGATTCTTTTGCTCCATGTTTTGGAGATCCCTTTGCATCTCCCTAATAGTAGCATTCGCGCGTTGAAGCTGGGCAGACGGTTCTTTTAATTCAGCACTCTTTGTCTTGTTTTCCTTCATCAGGAACAAAATCTTCTGTCGTGCTTCACCAAACTTTCCTCTACCAACAGGCAGGATTAATCCATGCATTTATGTTGTTCACATTAAATTCTGATCCTGCCGTTCAAATGTCCTGCTGAAATCAAGACTTGCCAGACAAGGCAGCATTGTCCACACTTCTCGTGTCCAATTCTGGTGTGATACATTCTTTAATTAAAAATGATCAGCTATGGATATAAAATTATACCAGTTGGAGGGAGAGGGGTTCAGTTGGACATCAGTGAGCACCTTACCAAAGCTGAAAGAAGATGGTTTATGCAGCAAAAAAGTATATAGTGGCGCTATATTCAGGCTATATTCAATTTGGATTCTTGCCCTATGGTTATGTGATGTGCTGGGGGTGAAGGAAGCCTAAACATTTCGAGAACCACTGTATTATATGGGACACACACAGTGTTGGGGAGTAACGGAATACATGTGCCGCCGTTACGTATTTAAAATACAAAATATGAGTAACTGTATTCCGTTACAGTTACCGTTTAAAAAGGTGGTATTCAGGATACAGTTACTTTGTTGAAATAAATGGATTACACTGCGGTACTTTCCTGTTTCATGTTGTCGCGGGTCAGGACTGTTTGGTTGTGTTTGACAGCTACGTGCTGTTGTTCCAGGCGGCAGCGTTACGGTTGCCATGGTTACAGGGCGACGCGCTCTCTCTCTCTCTGCGCCTGCGTGTTTCTTGGGTGACAGAGCGCCTTTTCGTTAAGTAAAGCAGAACTTGGAGCCCCATCTTCGGTTAAAGCCAAAGTCTCGTTGCAAAAATTACAACCTCTGTAACTACCCCCACAAATACGGCACCTGTGGTGTAATATATCCCCCAATGCTTTCAGTTTGTGTCTTGTACAGATCCCATGTGGTCGTTGAAGTGGCGCTTGTAGCGTTAAGTCCAAGTGCTAACTTCAGTTTCACACAAATTGTTACGTGCTTAAATTACACAAAATGTCAGAAATCTGCACCGTCGTGAACAAAAATCCAAACCTAACTTTTCATGATTTGTTAGGCTGACCCTCTGAGGTCCAAAATATAACTGGACATTTTTGACTCCTGTTGATTTTACATTTGTATTTCACCCTCAGATTGTTTCATTTTTATTTTCTTCCTGCCTTGTTTGGTATCATTCTTTTCAGCTCAACCTCATGTGTCTGAATTTAGTTGGTTTTTTCACTGACTTACTGTATTAACACAACTGATCTGAAATCACACAAAAAAACCCCATAAAATCCTAGTAGTTAGGTTTTTTTTACTGTCAAAACCACAGACATGTTGAGTAAATTATTTTTATAACTTGAAATGCAAATATAAATTGTACATTTTTAAAAGTTGTGCACACATTTTATAAACATATACAACTATTTATCTGAAAATGCAACCAATACATCTGGCATTTTTAAAATTTGGTACAACCATTTAAAAATACTACTATAACTAAAATGAAAGAACAATCAGGTGTCACAATAAGATGCCCCACAAACTACTTGTGCCAGTAAAAAAAATGTCCACCACAAGAGGACAACAGGTGTAGCACTGCTCCTGTTTTCACCTGGTGACAGTGTTTACATTGCAATGTGCCTTTGTGACAGTCATTAGTGGCCTCACTGACACACAAAGCAAAACTATGACTACACAACACACTAACTATACACTCCACGCTAAACGTCACAAATCTCCCACATCTCAAAACCGGCTATCGATCTCTGTCTTGCTTTCCCCTCTTCCTAAAAAACCAAATCCCAGATGCTGACTTTTTTTTAAAAAAATTGGTCGACATGGTGCATTTTTCCATCGAGAGGAAAGAGGTCTCTTTTTTTCTTTCTTTACTGTTTTTGCACTCTCATTAGAAGATGCTTAATTTAAAAATAAAAAAAAACAAGAAAGAAGAAAAAAACCAAACGTGACGATGATTTAGTTTAGTTGAAATCAGGCACCTTCTGTTTAAATGTGTTCTTGTGAATTGATTGTGTATCGCATACATTTGATTTGACTTTCTGCGAGACAACAGTCGTCCGCTGGCCAAAAAAAGTTTTCCAAATACCTCCACGTGATCAAGCCTGGATTTAGAAAACAATAGCAAAAAAATCTGCACCTCCTGCTTCACATGCAATTTGTATTTGTGTGTTCAGAGGCGGCGGCGAGAGGGGAGACCTCGGCTCATCCACGGAACAACTGAGGGAAAAGTGTGGACTTTATACCAGTTTTTAAATTGTGTTGATCGGCCACGTAAAACCAGAGTTATGATAAAAATATCTGCAATGTTTCTTTGTTTTTTACTGAATACTGTCGTTGTTTATATTTACTGTGGGAAGAAACGGTAAAAACAGGAGTGACGGCGTGTTTTTGAGATGTGAGAGATTTGCGACGTTTAGCGCAAATCTTGTGTAGTTAGTGTGTAGTTAGTGTGTAGTTAGTGTGTAGTGAGTGTGTAGTTAGTGTGTAGTGTAGTCAATAGTTTTGTTGTGTGTCAGAACAATGAGGCGACTGCTGAATGTTACAGGTGTTACAGCAGTGATACGTCTGCTGCTGTCAGGCCTGCAGGTATCAGGCTGTTGTTCTCCTTCATCTCATAGTGGACAGGAATTATTTTTTGCAGTGGCACAAATAATTTGTGTTCTGTAAATAGCTTGAAATGTTTATTTAAAAAAAAACGCCTTGGCTGCATTTTTAGGTAAACAGCTGCAAAAAATGTTGTTGTTTGCATAACTCAGTTACCTTTTTGAAGAAGTAACTATATAATTAACTGCCCAGCATTGGTCATTATTTACTGTATTTTGCAGACAGAGTTACAGACTCTCTCCCAGACCACAGACTCATACTCATGATATGAGTCAGAGCTTCATAAATTTCTTTTTTAGAAAGTTGTGTTTTCAAAATTGGAGTTTAAGTTATTTTTACTTCCAATAGTTTTAACATGCTGCACAGGTCATGAACAAGATTTCTTAAAAAAAAAAAAATCATTGTAAGTGGGCTAAAGCAGTTAATTAAAAGTAGTCTAACATAAATGCTGTAATTTGATTACTTTAATAAACCATGTAACCTGGGTGGATTGGATGCTGGCGTGACCACAGTGCACACGTCTGCTGTTGCTCACAGTGGTCCAAGAGACCACTCAGGGAGTTTGTGTGTTCGCTCAGACACATGAAAAATTAGAGGGAACATCCCTACAGTGTAATCCTGCCCCCACCGTGCTTCGCTGTAGTGATGGTGGTGTTCGGGTGATGAGCGGTGCCTGGTTGAGGTCTGCATGACAGACTAGTGTGCTGGGATGCATCATCAGTGATGTAACATGAGGTCATCACAGGTTTTAAACCTCTCAACATCAGACACCCTCTCTCACCTGGATTAATCAGACTCACAGCCGCAGTCGTCAACAGATCTGCCTTCTTGATCCAAAGACACCTTGTGGCTTTCTCTGCTGCCTCGCTACCTGATCTAACGACCCTCATTTATGCCCGGCAATAGAAGCACTTTGCAGAGTGAACACTTTACAAATCCTGGGCATCCCACCTCTGCATGCTCGCAGGAAGATCGTCCGCCTGTGCCTGCTACTATGCACACTTTACCTCGTTTGCCTCTTTTATGTGCTCTGCAGGGTGTACTTTTAATTCCAGCACGATCAAATATATGTAAAAAAAAAAAGATTATGATTTGTATAGCAGCAATCCTAACCCTTTAAAATCTGTCTTGTGTGTAAAATGTCAGTGATGGAAGCTGTAAGGCTAGTCTATAAAAGGAGTAAAAGTTTCACAGTGAAATGTAGTGGCAATTGCCAAAAATGGCAATTTCCAAGTAAAGTCTGAAGTTCCTTTCCACTCGCTGTATTATGCACTATAACTCACCTATACTTAAAGCCAGATTTAAAGGAAGAAAACTTGAAGGACTGAAATCAAATAAACTGAATATTTCATCTCATCAGTGTAAAAGTGTCCTGTTGTTTGCTGGGATGGTGAAGTCCAGATGTGTACAGCTGACGGACAGCAAAGAGGGAAACTGTGATGGTCAACGATGTTTTAATGTTTTTGAAGCTAACAGTGAAGCAGTAACAGGACAACAGTGAACACATCCCACACGTCTCCTTTGAACTCTGAAGAGAGAAGCGGGCTGTTGGAGACATCGCAGCTTCAATTTGAACTTTGTCCTGCGCCCCCCACCCCCGACACCACCACTTGAACTACACTATTCCCTTTCAGACATCAGCAGATCATCTTGGCCAAGCAGGAAAAAGGAACTTGCACCTCAGCCGAAGCTGGATTAGAAACTGCTGCCGAGACCTGTTTTGTAATCCTCTGGAGAAGATGCAGACGTAGCCCTCACAGCACACACGTCAAATCATGCAAAGTTTCTCCATGATTCACTTTTTAAGACAAAGAAATATTCATGATCCTTCTCTTTGTATGCACCTGTTTACAAGTAAAGTCTGTAGATAAGAAATCTACTCAGAGGTGGAGGGGTGGGGGGTCTATTTAAGCCAAAGCACTGAGTGTTTAGCTGAGAGCTGGACCTCCTCCTCAGCTACAGCCCCTCACATCACTGTTACAGAGGGAGACATTGACAGCACTGAAGCAACAGCAAGGCAAAGCTCGTTTTCTTCATTCGTTCTTTTCAAAACAAACTAAATACTAAATTAACAGCGGACTATTCATCCATGGCATCACATTCTCAGTAACGTTGCACAGAATCTCCACAGCCTGTGTTCAGCCTCGACTGTGCAAAATCTCATCCTTCATCTGCTACAGCATGCGTCCATGCCTTTCTTCACGCCACTGTTACGCAGCGTCTCTTTAAGCGCTCATTTCTCCTTCACCTCTTATATTGACAGACTGCTTTAGTGAAACAAGGGTCCATGTGTAATGTTAGAATTGCACTAACGAAAAAATCCCATCCAGAGAAGCTGGTGATTCCCAAACTGTGGACTAAATATTAGACTGAAAGCATCTGCAGTGGAAGGCTTTACAGGATCACAGGTACATAAACAGTGCTGTGAACAAGAGCTTGCCCCGTTCTTGATATATACATTGTTTTTTGCATTTTTGTCTCACTTTCAGGTCATCATACAACTGTTAATGTTACACAGACATAACCAGAATAAGCTCAAAATTAGGATTAAGGGTAAAAAGTTATCCAAACCTACCTGGCCTAAAGTCTAAAAACTGGTCGAGTATGGAGGAGCACTGGTGGGGTGTTGGCCATGAACAACCTGTTAAGGTCATGGACTTGCTGGTATATTTGGGATTGTGTTGTTCTGCTGCGTAACCCGAGCACGCTCGAGCTGTACGTCGAGAGCAGAATTCCTTTTTCCATCCAGATCCTTAATCATCCAAGCAGCCCACTTCCACTCCCACTCCCTCCACATGCTCTTACTGTGATGTTCTTTTTATGAAAAGCTGTTTTTGTTTTTTTCCTTTTTCAAACAGGGCCAGGTAGGTTCTTTTGTCCCTCACCAAAAATCACAAATCAATTAAAAACGTATGTTATCTCATTTTAAATGTTGTCTGATGATCTTAATCACTGCAGTGTGACAAACATGCATGAAATGAAGAAATCAGGAGGCAAATACTTTGTCGCAGCACTGTAGCTTACTCCAAATATACAGAACAAAATCCAAACAGGTTTCAAATGGACCAACTAGGTGTTCAAATGTTCTGTTTTCTCATGTCAGTGAGCCAAACCCATTAACATGGTTAAGTCACGCACACAGCTCTGGCTACACACCTGCTGTTCAAACTATTTGTGTGTGACAGGCAGAAGAGAGCTGGCTTTAAGAGAGACAGAGGCACTAAAAGAGCTGTTTTCAGATAGACACTGACTTGAGTGGCTGCCCCAAGGCTCAGGATAAGGTCAATAAGGATTATTTAGAACTGAGAATAATGAAAAGATACAATATTACAGTCTAAAAATAAGAACATGTTCCTTTAAAGCCCTTTCGGCACAAAGTATGTAATGGCCGTTGCATACTTTGTCCACTAGAGAGCCTAAGTTAGCTTTAAAATACCAACATGGCAGCTGTAGAGCTGGTGTCCTGCAGGCTTTAGATATGACCCTGGGTCAACACACCTGAATCCAATGATTAGTTCATTGTCAGGCCTCTGGAAACCTTTTTAATTTAGCCATTTAAACCAGCTGTGTTGGATCAAGCACATGTAAAACCTGCAGGACGCCAGTCCTTGAGGCCTGGAGTTCCCCCACCCCTGTTATAGAGCTAAGATGTCGAGTAAAACTGAAAACCAGCCGAAGCTGAGCTTTTAAATAAAGCAACAGATGAGATTCTGGACAGCGAGACTCTGAACGATGGGCCAGTAACAGAAAAACATATCAGGAACTTTAATGGGATTTTCTGACAGGAGGGTGTGAAGCAGAGAGGCCACATGCACAATAATCAGGCTGCTATGCAAACACGCACACAAGCACACAATATTGGTCCCCACTGTAGCGCCGTTAAGGATATAATAGTTTATTTAGCACTTCAAAATATGGGTCCGTCTACAGACAGATAACTGCAAGCTGGTGTAAGGCTGGTAGTCATCGGTGGAGCACTTGGGCACCGAGAGTTGTGTTCCACTCACTCACTCACACATACAGCCTCAAGATGAACAAAGCGAGGCTGCGGAGCCTTTGCACATGTAGCAGCTTCCTCTTTGCCCTCCCATCCGTGTCCCTTGTTATCATAGTGTTGAGCCATTTCTCATTCAGTAAGAAAACTTAAACAAAGGGCTACATAAACATATGTTTGCATATAAATTATTGGCATTTTAATGATGCTATGTCAGTACTAAGCTGGAAAAAAAGACCTGTGAAAACCTGTTGTGTGTAAAAACCACACCTGGTGTTATCACATTCTCCTCCACGCAACTTTGAGGGTTCGCGTTCAGTTAATTGCAAAGAAAAAAACAACAACAAAAAGCCTTCAAATAAAACTCAAGAGTACAATCTGTATTTTCTTTAACTGTACAAGTGTCAAAAATATCCAACTATTTCCAGCTGTGATCTGCCAAGTGATGCTGATGGATGTGCAGGTATTCCACAGATGCTGTCGTGCAGCTCTTGAGAACACGGGTTCGCTCCCGGAGATCTGAGCTACACTGGTACGGTACAAAAGCAAAACTGCTGTCCAGGAAGAAAAAGGCGAGTGAGATGAGAGGCGAGGAGGTCGTGCGTCATCCTTATAGGACGTCTGACGTTTCTTTTCGAGTCCCCAGTCTCGGGCATGTGTCCTCTTTCTGTTGGAGAAACGCAGTGACTGCATCTTGATGGTGAGAGTGTGTTGATGAGGTTTGATAAGTGTCTTCTCTATTTATTTTTTTTATTCCATGAAAACGTGTGTATGTCTGTGTGTGTGTACTGGCAGCATACAAAGTCAACCAAGCTGCCAGTGATGTTTGAATTTGCTGTGTTACTAATCCGTGTGAAACTGAAGCATCACATTTTGGGCTCAAATCATGTCCACACCAGGCTAAAACCCACCCACTTGTCTCTTTTCCCTCCTCTCTTCTCCTTCTCATTCGGTCAACCAATCAGCCGAGACAGGGGCGGGTGGGGCCTAGGCTCTGGGCCAATAGGAAAGCTTGTACCACCTCCTGGGTCTGCTGGGGTGTAGTGTTGACGTCCTCCAGGGCATCCGCCACTGCAAACTGCCGGTCCCTCAGCCGGTTCCAGTTGGACAGTACGTTGTGGTATTCAAACACCTTCTCGTAGTTTCCCACTGAGTTGTAGAGTTTGATCAGGCCTCGGTAGTCGTACTCCAGCCCACTGTAACCCTCGCCAAACAGCTTTTTACCTGTGAAGACAGAAACATCACAGACCATGTTTCATTCAGTCTCTCTGACTCGAGCCCCGTTTTTGATAATGTTACCCTCTTCCATTGTAGCGAAGTAACGTCAGGTGTTGGACTGATTAATGTCAGCTCTACATAAATGATTACATAACAATAACAGCAAAACTTGGCAATTAACTGAGAAGTAGGTTGAGTATGATGCATCTCAGTACAACATGTTCTGTGACGAAGCAACATCAGGACCCAGGCCTTGGGCCTCATTTACTGTGACACTAAAAAACATGGACGTGAACTTGTTCTGCTCTTACTGACCGATAGCGATGGAGCGCAGATAGAGCCTCTCTGCATCCTCGTACTGGTTCATGTCATAGTTGTAGAGGGAGGCCAGGTGACCCACAGACAGAGCCACCTCATAGTCTTCGTGGCCCAGTAGCTGCTCCTTAATCTGGATGGCTTTGATGTGCATCTCCTCTGCCTCCTGGTTACACAAATACGTGTGCAAGACAAAGAGATATGAATCACAAACAAAGACAAAACTCAAAGGCAATATTTATTTGGTTTCCATGGCCTTTCCCATAAATCAAACATCCAGCTACGTTTCCACTGAAAACAAAAAGTGGTTCAGTGCCTGTAAGTGTTGTAACTGGGTCAAAGTAAAGTTGTCACATTACACTCTGAAAGCAAGCTATGGCCTTTCACACTTAAATTGTTTTCCAGTCCATTTCCAATGGACTAAAAGGAATAACGTGTAGTCCCAAGTCAGTCTCTCATTAACAGCAGGATATTAGATACTTGCCCAAAGTCATTTCAGCTGCAGACTAGAACTTCTGCAGGATTACTTTTAACCTCCACTCTGGCTTTTTATAGGCCAAAGACAGCATCTAAGACTGGTGCACACTCTTTATAAATGTGCACCACTCTGATATTTGTGTAATCCCAGCCAACTGCAATGACAATATTTCACATCTCATCATTTCTGGCTTTAAATAGCAAAAACCATTCAGTCTCCCACAAACAGTGGTTTGTGCTTGTAAAAGCACAATGTGACTCACTCTCACACAAACACTCATCTCTTAATCAAGATGAGGTGAATGTGGAATAGCTGTTCTCTGCCGTTGACCTTTTCTTACACTGAGATTATTTTTATCACAAGGCAGCACAACTGGCACACGCTGGGATGGTTTATGCCCCTTAATTTTAATTATTGTGTCAAATATTACAAACCACACATGTCCTCCTCACCTTAAACTTCCTCATGGACTGGTAGAGTCGTCCGAGGTTGCCATAGTGTTTGGCTGTCTGTACGTTGAACTCTCCGAAAGCCTTCTTGGCCAGCTGCAGCGAGGAGAGGTGCAGGTCGTGAGCCTCCTGCAGGAGGCGCTCTTCTGTCTCTTTATTGTGACAGTCGATGGCAATTTCTTCCAGAATCAGGGCTGTTGGGGAAAAACAAGCAAACGCGGATAGAGTCTATAAGACATAATGCACAGCTTCAAACAGATACAGCACTGTGCAAAAGTCTTGAGCTATCCCTAACTTCTTATGTTTTAAAGGATTCAGACTCCATGTAAACTGGTCTTAATCAATAATTCTCCAGGCGTCCTGAAGCTCTTTCAAACTGTTTGTTTGGACATCGGCTGCTTTTTCACTCACTTGCTGAATGTTTTTTTAATCTGTCAAACCACAAAAGTTTGACCTACGAATAGACAACTTAGCAAAGAACCAGTTTTAAATTGTTCTTTCAAGGTACTTTATTACAAGCAGCCAGTCACACACACGAGCATAATACTACTCTCCACTTTGCCTGCCTTACCTTTGACTCTCTTAGAGGAGGCCAGCAGAAGATGGTCCTCAGGCAGAATGTGAGTTATGATGTCTATGGCACGTTCTGCATGGAATCTGAGGGACAAACACAGCACTCAGTCGTGTAACTCAGACTTGGCTGGAAACTCTACATATTGGGGACAAACACTTCCAAGAATATCAAGTGTTTCCATTGAACAAAGTTGTTTTGCAGCTCATACGGTCCAAAAGTGGATCAAAGGTCTCACCATTAGGCAATGCTGACTCACAGCCTTTGTATACACGAGGAGCATCACATGATTAATTACACAAACAACAGGCATCTCCAGTCATCTTTACGTCTGCCCGTGTGTACAGTTAAACATTTGATATGTGCAGCTGCATACACATTACCCAAATACCAGAGTCTGACTTTGGGTGTTGGACTACATTTACAAGGCAGCTCATGAGGAATGTAATTAGCCGAGTTTAGAAGATGCACTCACAGAGCATTGTCAAATTTCCCAGAGCTGTACTGGTGCACATATGAGGAGTAGGCTAGGTCTTCATGGGCTGTGGCAACATGGATGTTCTTCCCCCCAAAGACCGATTGTCGGATATCCAGCGCTGTCTGGGATTTGTACATCAGACAAGATTGAATTAAATAACATCACTGAAAACAAGAGCATACTCCTGTAGCACATCGCTCTACGTACCTGGTAAATAGCAACCGATTGGCATATGTTGTCCACATTTAATAAGTAAAATCCATAATCTAGCAGCGTGTCGGAGTACTTGGGATGCTTGTGTCCAAAATGTTCTCTGTAAGACAATATTTTCAGTCAGAAACTGCGATGTTAGAAAGTACCCTGTCGAGTCTTCATTACACCCAGCGGGTTACCTTGCTAGAAACACTGCATGTTTGATCAGCTGCTCTGCTTTTCTGAACTCTCTTTTCACCACGCAGGCCTGCAGGGAAGAGACAATCCACAGTTTACACATGTGTCTGGAAGACTAGTGTAAAAATTCAGACAAAGACTGATCTGAGCGATAAATACATGTGTGAGTGTTACCTTGGAGGCCTGGCGAAGGACATCAACCACTACTTTGACAGGCAGCCCTGGAGTAATTTCCTTCATAGCCTCTATACACCACCTGTACGCCTGAGAGACAAGGTCATTGCAGACAGAAAGGACTTTCAGTTGTCTCAGTATCAAAACTGTAAAGCACCTCAGTGGTCAAACCTACACACCTCGTCATAGTGGCTTTTGGCAAAGAGCAAGGCACAGAGCTCGCCGTACAGCGCTGCCTTGTTGGCCTGGTGGCCATGTTTGGCTAGTTTGTCCATGTAAGACTGAGCAAGCTTGAAGGTCTCCTCCCCAAGGTGGTACTTGCAGTTTCCATTACGGACATGAAGCAGCCTGAAGAGAGAAGACAGGGACGCTTCAGTCTCAGTCTTATCTGCTGTATTACTGCATAACTGTCAATTTAAAAACAACAAAAGCTGTGGAAGGAAACTGCTGCACTGGTTTCCCTGAAAATAACTGGATTCAGTTTTCCGCAATTTGCAACATGTGTGTGTGCATGTATGAGAGAAGCTCAGGCTGGCTGTCACCACTGCTACCGTCTCCTGGATTCCTCAGTTTGTATGGATGGTGAAGCCCATCTTTAATGTGGTGTTAGTGCTACTGGGGCACCACACAGGACAGTCCTGTTGATTTTCTACACTATAGATTTCCAGTGTAACAGGGAATCGAGCCACATGCAGATGCTCTCTAACGACACTGCAGTGGTTGGGTGGGCAGGAGTCAGAGTACAGGTACTGGTGAGACGTTTTGTGGGATGGTCCAACAAAAATCTCCCCTTCCTGAACGTCCCCAGGACAAAGAGATGGTTGCTGACTTCCATAGTTCACTTAAATGACTGGACACTAAACTGGAGAACCCAACAGTGATGCTGTGTACAACAGGCGGATGAACAGTCTCTAGTTTCTCGGGATGCTGGTAGACATGTAGCAGGATCAACAAACTAATCTGGAATCGTCATTGGGCAGCAAGGGACAGGCGGTCACTGAACAAACTGCTCTCCATCACGGACAACCCATCACACCCACTCGGTTACACACTACAGAGACAGCAGAGCTCATATAAAACTGTACCACAGCTTACATGTTTGTGCCCGGTCAACACACCCGTCAGGACCAAATATGCTACAGAAACATCTGGATCAAACATTTTTGCAGCTTTTTCTTAGCTCTACAGTGTTCAGTTTATTCATTAATACCATCTGCTAGGATTCATTTATATACAAGGCCTTAAATATGGGCCCATGGTACTTCTAACAATCTTGCTGTTTTAGTTTATAACAGTTACAGTGTTGTTACTCCATGACAGATAGCTGCTACTTCCACTCAGAAGGAAAGCTTAACCGTCTGTGATGAGATACAGTTTCTGTGTTTTATCCGTTTTCATCTGATAAGAATCAAAAAAATGTAAAGACAGACTGTTTAACAGCTCTTCATATGAATCACTCAGTGGCTTTTATTCACAACTAACATTTCAAGCTGTGCTGTCAGACGCCTAAGTGTTCTGGGAGAAAACACATGTTGTGTAACATCATCGGACTACAGAGTCGGACTACAGAGATGAGGTCAACAGACTGACTGAGTGGTGTTCAGTTAACAACCTCCAACTGAACACCACGAAAACTAAAGAACTTATCTTGGACTTCAGGAAGGGCAGAGCAGACCCGGCCCCACTTTACATTCACGGGAGCTGTGTGGAGAGGGTACACTCCATGAGGTTTCTGGGCGTGCAGATATCTGATGACCTCTCCTGGACTGCAAATACTACAGCGGTGGTAAAAAAAAGGCCCAGCAGCGTCTCCACTTTCTGAGAGTGCTCAGGAGGAACAACCTGGAGGAGAGGCTGCTGGTGACATTTTACAGAGCCACCATAGAGAGCATCCTAACGTACGGCATAACAACATGGTATGCAGGGTGCTCAGCTGCGGACAGGAAAGTACTGCAGAGGGTCATCAACACAGCCCAGAAGATCACTGGCTGCTCTCTGCCCAGCCTGGAGGTCACTGCAAACTCTCGGTACCTCAGCAGAGCTGGCAATATCATCAAGGACCACTCTCACCCCAGCAACCAACTGTTTGAACTATTACCGTCAGGCCGACGGTACAGGTCACATAAAACCAGGACAAACAGATTCAGGGATAGCTTCTTTCCCAGAGCTATCACCGTAGTAAATAAGCACAAAAACAATTGAACCTATTCCATACCGTCACTGTCATTATATTATGCTGCTATTCATACTGTCATCATATTAATGCTGCTATCCTGTATACATTGTACATACTATTGTTTGAGTACTTACGATTGTTTTTTTTGTACTTTTTATATTTTACATTTATATTTATTATTGAAACTTGCACCAAGGGAGTGGCACTCCAATTTCGTTGTACTCTGTACAATGACAATAAAGGCTATTCTATTCTATTCTATTCTATCATATCTGGCACATCTAACAATTATGGTATTGTAACTATAGGACACAGAGTTCCCTGGTGAATAAAAGCAGCTCTTTGACACTGACCTGACACAGCATTCCACAGCCCGGTAGCAGTGGAGGACCTCACTGTGGAGCGTGCACAGCTGCAGGCACGACAGAAACACTTTCTCTGCATCTCCATACCAGCCCGCATCAGACAAGAAGCCACCTACAAACAGAAACATGACAGTCATCTGCCTAACAACTATGGTGTCTGCTGGTCATAGCACAAGGGTCTTAAGAAAACCAAACTTTGACTGGAAGTTTGGTCACTTAGAAAGAAATCTCTAGAGCATAGGTGTCAAACTCTGGCCCGTGGGCCAAATTTGGCCCGCAGCCTAATTACATTTGGCCTGCGAAGCCATACCAAATTATTATTAGAGCTGGCCTACTGGTATTATACAGCTAATATATATATTAGCTGTATAATACTAATACTTTGCTTGTTCCATATTCAGTTTTCCAGCAAAACCTATTTGAGTCCATAAGAAAAGATTCATTCTTACATCTGGAGGAAGATTTTTTTTTCAATAAATATTAATGTTAGCCTGCAACTTTGTTCCATTTTGAATTTTGGCCCACTCTGTATTTGAGTTTGACACCCCTGCTCTAAAGTTTTAAGGCACAGAGAATATCAACCCAAAATCCAGAAACACACATTATGTAAAAGTTAATGACATGCAAATCAGTTTCTAAGTGAAATAAATATTTAGTATTTTGGTGGAGAAACCCTTGTTGGGAAGCACAGCAGTAAGATGTTTCTTGTAGGGATTTTGGCCCATTGCTCTTTACAGAAACTCTAAAACCTGGCTGTTGCTTAGCAACTTGAGGCTTCGGCTCACTCCACAAATTTCATATAGGAATGCCAAGCTTCTTCTTATCCTCTCCTTTGTTACCTTGTTGGTATGTTTTGGGTTAATGTCATGTGGGAAGACTTTTGTTCTTTGGTGGAGAAACTGGAAAGAAACTGATTCTGCAGACAGGTGTGCTTTATACACATAATGAGTTAAGATGGGGAGTATCTGGAATTCACTGACTAATGTTTCAGAGATCTATGGGAGCTAGAACTCTGCTCAAATATTAAATTCTCTCAATGACATGACAATAGGGCTGAACGATATATCGCATTTGCGATAATATCGCGACATGATCAAGTGCAATTTTCTAACCGCAAAGGCTGCAATTATACTCTGGACATGTCCAAATTCATGGGCTGCATCCTCCTGAGGCCGCATTTGTGGACCGATTACGTCACAGCGACGCGCCGAAGGCTGTCCAAATTACTACCATATCCCAGAATTCATAGCGCGGCCCAGCCAAACTCCAGTTTCCAGCAATGGCGGCCGCTACTAAGTTTTAAAATTACTCATACTAATCTTTCTGGGTCACAAAATAAACTTTTAACATATTTTCAGGCGAGAAAGTAGCTGTGTAAACATCAAATATCTGCTCGGTTTATCAAGATATCCCATATTTGCAAAAGTGCTTCGACGTTTTCAGAGGCGTCTGCTACCCACCAGCTCGACAGCTAGCCGGGAGCTCGAGGGTTACTGATGCGGCCGAGAACGGCACAACTCCCGGCACATCATTTTCAGATCACCGCGGAGTTTCGCTGCTCGGGTTAAACGTAATATATAAGTCACTTAGACAACCTAAAAATGTTATTGTTGGGCTTTTTTCAGTGTTTTGTTTGTTCGTGAGTAAATCGGTTTGGCTGAGATTAAAGTTATTAGATTAGATAAAATAAAACTTTATTAATCCCCCGGGTGGGTTCCTCCTTGGTTTTCACACAGCTGACTAAACGTCAAACAGAAAACTTATTAAACAGAAGTATGAGACAGTCGAGAATTTACACCAGTGTCTGGTTATATTTTAGATAGCAAGAAGCAGACGGCCGAGTTTATTAAACTCCACCGAGACAGCGGTGACGCTAATCAGAACTAGACCGTCCAATTTCACGCCTTTAAACTTTAAAGGCGTGTTTGTGTGTGTGTTTATACGATTGCTATTATGTTTGCACTTTATGTGTAATGTTACTGACTGCAGAGATCAGTAAGATGTGTGTATTTTTTATTTATTAGTTTTATTTATTTAATATTATTTTTTAATTGAATGACTGTCTAGTAGTTCACAGATGTCGAAAAACTGAGTGTGGTAAAGCCACTGATTTTGTTTATGTATATTTCTGCAATCTGCACATTGTACTGACTTTCATTTTAATGTTTACACCAGGGTTCCTCGTCAGCACTTTATGCTCAGATGTTTGTAAGCTAAAAATAAACTATTGTGTATGTTCAAATATACCTCGCTGCTTATTCCACTTTACTTTTGAATACTTCCTCATCCCACCACCAAGCCTCCTTGTTCCATTTCCTCTGTGCAGAGGCTGCCCCGAACACCTCCTCAGCAGGTTGATTACGGCTTTAGTCACCAATACCTCATCTCAAGTCTTTCCTGACTTCTGCACAACATTTTTTGCTGGTATTTAAGTACAGCCTCGTTTTCATCGCCTTGTGCATGTGTGATGATGTGCTTCAAACGTAAGACCTTAAGCAGCAGACTCCACAGCATGCCTCTGCCCAGGTTATCGACAGCTACATCCAGCCATGCTGCAAACCTGGAGGTCAGGCCCAGCCTCCTTGCCAGCCAGCCGTCCACTGCTGCACAGAGAACAGTGGGGCTTAGATGGGATTAAACAGTTCTTATCTGCACTAAGAACAGTGTGAAGCTCATATTCAAGCAGCCCATGCAGACAGTTTTTACTTGTCATATGGAAAACACAAGTGATAAAAACTTCATCAAAGCTTAATGGACTCCGCCATAATATATTATTGCTTATAGATAAAAAGCTGGTGTCAAAACATCATCACCAGGACCCTGAATTCACCCGCAATGTACATCAGGACAAAACATGGACTCACAAAGACCAGCACCTTACTAATACCTTAATAATGCTTAATAGTGCAGCATTGTTATAAAGTGCTACACTTATTTCCTGAACGTTTACATTAGTCACACATCACTGTCAACATTATATTCAAACAGACCATTTATACTATCATATATAACTCACTGTAGCTAATTCATTTCTACGTTACTCCCTTCCTTCTTTGGTTATTTCAGCACTACCTGCACAGTTACGTTGTTACATTATCTGTGCAAAATCGACAAAAATCTGTTTCTTCAGTTATTTATAAAGATCTGTTCAGGGTTTACGGATGGGTGACAAATTAAAGGAAAACTTAGCAAAGTCTCTTAGTACAGTTTTAGGATTAAAATAGGAGCTTCCATGCTCTGTGAGAAAAGAAGGAGGACAAATCAGGCCTGATTGTTTAAGACCTTGTATGTGAGGAGCAGGATTTTGAATTCTGGATTTAACAGGAAGCCAAAACAGGAGAAATCTGCTCTCTCTTTCTAGTCCCTGTCAGGACTCTTGCTGCAGCATTTTGGATCAGCTGAAGGCTTTTCAGGGAGTTTTTAGGACTTCCTGATAATAATGAATTACAGTCGTCCAGCCTGGAAGTAATAAATGCATGAACTAGTTTTTCAGCGTCACTCTGAGACAGGATATTTCTAACTTTAGAGATGTTGCACAAATGGAAGAAAGCAGTCTGACATATTTGTTTAATATGTGCGTTGAAGGACATGTCCTGGTCAAAAATGACTCCAAGGTTCCTCACAGCGTTACTGGAGGCCAAGGTAATGCCATCCAGAGTAAGAATCTGCTTAGATACCATATTTCTAGGCTCTTCAGGGCCGAGTACAATAACCTCAGTTTGATCTGAATTAAGAAGCAGAAAGTTAGCGGCCATCCAGGTCTTTATGTCTTTAAGACATTCCTGCAGTTTAACTCATTGGTGTGTGTTATCTGGCTTCATGGACAGATAGAGCTGGGTGTCATCTGCATAGCAGTGTAAATGTATGCTATGTCTTCTAATGATGCTGCCTAAGGGAAGCATGTATAATGTAAACAGAATTGGTCCTAGCACTGAACCCTGTGGAACTCCATAATTAACCTCAGTGTGTGAAGAGGACTCTCCATTTACATGCACAAACTGGAGTCTATTAGATAGATATGATACAAACCACTGCAGTGCAGTACCTGTAATACCTACAGCATGTTCTAATCGCTCTAATAGGATATTATGGTCGACAGTATCGAACGCTGCACTAAGGTCTAGCAGGACAAGCACAGACATGAGTCCACTGTCAGAGGCCATAGAAGGATCCTTTTAAATAGTCCAGAGTATGTGAAGCATTGTGGGTTAATTTATTATTAAACTGAGGCAGATAAAGTGCTTGAAGTTTACAGAATAAAGCGCTGTATGGTTAAAGGTAACTTTGAGTCTAAAGTGCCTTATGTGGTCAGTAAGACCTAAAAAAAAGTATTTTAAATAGTCTTGAAATGCCCCTCTTCACATATGGTACATGTATGATCAACTGCATATACCTGCTTAGGAGAAATGCAGAAATTATTCAAGTTATTTTCAGCAAAGTCATTCAAAAGTTGTGCTCACAGATCCAGCGAGCTAAGCAGAGGGTGCATTACCATCAAGAGATACACGCAGTGAGTAAAGAGGGAGAAACACTACTGGTAAGCAGCCCATGCAGCAAACACCAGCCAATCCTGATGTATCCTGAAAAACACAGAGACATGACAAACTGAGACTCACACAGTACTTGATACACTTAAGGCCAGCTCACAATTTCTACACATTTTTCAAGTGTGGTCATTCTGCTTCAGCAGCTTCCCAACACACCGAAATGCTCCAGCAGGCAACAAGCTGCTTTATGTTCACAGCACCAGTTAAGTGACTCGTTATACAAACACACAGCAATGTAACACAACTGAGTGTTTCTCACCAACTATATTCGGCCAGTAAAGCAGTAAATTGGTCATGTGATTTTGACGCGCCGACGTGTCCGGCGACCCCAGAGGTTTAACTTAATATTTAAGTGTCTCTTGGTTTTAGACTAGTTGTTTAGTCTATTTTGATGTTTTAAACCATATCACAGGGTTTTTACTTCACCATTTACGGGGTTTTAACAAGCAAACAAAAGACAGATCGTGATGTTTGAAAATGTTTTGGAAATATTCTTTAAAGATTAGATGTAAAATACGCAGAGGATAAATTCAATTGGTTTATTAGTTTATTACATAAGTTGAAAAAAAGTTAAACAAGTAAATAAAGAAACAACGTAAAAGAAAAGTAAACAAAACAAATCGGTAAATAAAGGAAAACGGTAATAAGAAGGGAAAAAAAAGAAAAGAGAAAACCCCAACAATCCCCTCTGAGCAAGCACTAGGCGACAGTGGGGAAGAAAAACTGCCTTTAAACGGGCAGAAACTTCCGGCAGAACCAGGCTCACGAGGGGCAGTCAACTGCCGGGACTGGTTGGGGTGAAAAAAGATGAAGGAGAGAGGGAAGAAGTGTTAGGAGAGAAGGGGAGAGGAGAGGTGAAAATTAAGATGGAACAGAGGTGGAGGGAGACGAGGTGACATCTGCAGTAGAAAAAATAGAAAAAGTAGAAAAAGCAGGAGTGTCCCTCCTCCAGAAGAAGCGGAAACGTTTTTTCTTCTTTTCCATGAGCTTTTCCACGACCACTTTTTTCTCTAGGATGAGGGTTCTCAGCTGATCGGTTGTTTCTTCAACTTCCTTCTCAAGTTTCTGGCATCTTTGCTCCATTTCTTTTAATAGATTGCGGTTGTCTGTATTTTGCTGTTGTTTTTCCTCGTGCATCTTTTCTAACTGCTCATTTCTTCTCTCCAAGTCCTGGAGAATACGTTTTTTTTCTTCTTCCTGTTGCTCTTTCTCTTGAAGAAGCTCTTTATTTTTGCACTCTGTTTCATCCAGCCTGACTTTCAGCACTTCGTATTTTTTCTTTATGCCTTTGAGTTGGTCCTGCATTTGTGTGACCCCTTCCTTTTTCTGTCCGAGGATTTGTGCAGTTTGTTCCATAGCTTCATCAAGCGTTCCTTGGAGCGCCTGATTCTTTTGCTCCATGTTTTGGAGATCCCTTTGCATCTCCCCAATAGTAGCATTCGCGCGTTGAAGCTGGGCAGACGTTTCTTTTAATTCAGCACTCTTTGTCTTGTTTTCCTTCATCAGGACCAAAATCTTCTCTCGTGCTTCACCAAACATTACTTCCCAGGCCTCACTAATAATTTTTGTGCAAGGCTGGCGTTGCTGTTGTTTTTCCAGCTCTTGATTTCGTGCTTCCAATTGTCTGCACTTCTCCTCCAGTTGAAGCTTCTCTTCTTCAATTTGTTTAATTTTTGCATGTAGGTCGGAGTTTTCCTGTAATGTCCTTTGGACTGATGAGGCACCAATGGATCGTGTCATATCAGGCTTACCTCTTGCAGTGAGTGGCCGGCCAGACCTCGAAGGAGAGGCAGCAAAATTGTTTATTCCTTGTTGGTGTTCTCGTGGATCCATTTTTAATCCTGTGCACAGTGACTCTGAAGAGGTTTACAAATACTTTCAAATGTATCTCTGGTCGAACGTTTGAAGGCTGCGAACAAACTGACTAAAACTTGCTGCTCCTGACCCCTATTTATAGAAAAACTTCAAAGGATCAAAGGCATGTCCTTGTGACATCATCACATGTCCTTGTGACATCATCACTCTTTATGAATCAGATTGTCACATGACATTTTAGAATGGGGATGTTTGTTTGTTTTTAAACCGTTTTCAAATGTAACCCTCTGTGGTCCAGGGTATAATTGGCCGTTCTTGACTACTACTGAAAACAAGAGGTCTGCTCTGTGGGTTGAACCATTTGTTAATGGTGGAGGGGGGTAACACTATGCAATATATTCAGTTTTAGAATTTATATTCACTGTTAACTGTAACTGCACTTAAAGTGTTAATACTATCTTATTTTAATAAACAACACTGTCATATGTAAAACTAGGGTGGCACTTGGGGTGGCAAGAGATCATTTTAGGGTGACACTTGCCACCCCATGCCACCCTTCTAGATCCGCCTCTGCAAGCATTATGACAAACTTTAAATAAGTATTTACGACTTTGGTGTAAAAATTCTGAACTCACAACGACTGACATAAGTGGACTACTTCCCACATTCACTGAAATGCAACAAACGCCATATACGCGTTAGACACTAGTGATGTGACGTTCTGTATCGAGGCTTCGAAGCGTGTGTCGAGTAATGGAGGAGGCGTTTCCGCGAAGCGCGTATCGAGGCTTGCTTCATTTATGGGAGGAGCTGAAAATGATGACGTCCGAAGCCTCGCTGCCCGGCTGTACCACGTGACTGGTTCAGGAAGCGGTTCAAACTTTGCCGCAAATAATCATTTTCCATACTGCCAGCATAAATATACACAGTATACTGCCATCACTACAATATAGATGTTTTACACACTCCTTTTGTTGTTGACATTTACAGGCTGTGTGCAAAATGCCACACTCTTCAAATTCATGCCAACTAATATTTTTACGTCCAGTAGGTGTTCTGCTAGAGCAAATGAAGCTTCAAGAAGCTTCGCGTTGAGGTGAACCAATTGGATGAAAAGCTTCAGTGCTTCATGAGGCTTCATCTGCCCATCACTATTAGACACTATATATTGCAAACTTTCATCTGCTATGTGCCACCAGTATCGTCTGACTGAACGTACCTTCGGGGGTCGCTGTGGGGAGAGTCAGCTAGCGTTATTCAGCAGCACCACCACACGGTGGGGCTGTTATCACTGGTTTGAACTGTGGCTGCACTCGTCGCACACTGACAGCTTGGTATGACTTCGCATACTAAGTAAAAGTGCTGTTTTGCATTTTCCCGGATAAGACTGAAAACCCCGTCTGAAGTCGAAACCCCCCACCCCTGTATGTGATTCGGGTTGCGTTCACTCGTATTAGAACTCGCAGATCAACTGACCTGTAGAGTCAGATCATGTGACAGAATGGAGGCGTCGCTGAAAAACATTCACCCGTTCACCACATACACATACCGCCAGGAGCCCATTTCACAATAAACGGATAAGGCGACAAACACCCCTGTCCAACTCAGCTCGTAACGTTTATTTCCTCACACTGCAATGAAATGAGGGGAGCATGGGGGCCAAGGAGTCGAGGATAGGATTCCTGTCATATGACGAGGCCGTTAAGAGAGGTAAGCCAAAAATCGTGGGAAGTAGAAATCTGTCGTTGCGCTAGGTTAGCTGTCTGCTTTTGGGCTAGCCATATGGAAAAGAGAACGTCCTGACCACCCGTTAAAGTGTAACGCTTTAACTGGGTTCACCTGTTATACGAAGTAGACGCCGGGTATAAAGTAAACGCACGGCCTCGATGGAATTGTTGTGCCCAGTATTCATTTCGGCATTAAAATTTGTCGAAAAGCTTCCTTATTTTTTCTGATGTTTAGTTAATCACTAGCTGAGCATGTATTTTCCGCAGTCGTTTGCCCTCGTAAGAGACAACGCTGGGTTGCAGCGGAAAGCGTATGTGGATAATGAAATCTTGAAAAATAACGTAGTTAAACAGTCGCTGTGTAAAATCTGACCGCGCCGAATTTAATTATTATTCCTTATAGCATAGAGATAATCCTGAAGTATTTTTATGAAGCGCGTGTCTTTATTTAAGTGCAAGGTCTAGTTAAATTGGCAGGTTGTTGAACTACGCTTGGTTTGACGTCCTGTCCAGCTAATTGCTGTGGGAGCTAGTGCTGGCTAGCGAGGAGGGATGGGCTGCGCGGACAGTATTTGGAGAAACAGTTGTGAAAGAAATCTCGAATCCGTGCTTGAATATATTTTTCATTTATATATATTTTTGGATGGCATCACAGGTTGCCTCTGTATCAAGCTAACTGCAGCTGACTAACGTTTATGTCTGTGCTGCTACCACTAGCTTGCTTGTCTAGTAGCTAGACAGTTAGCTGGCTTTCACCTAAGTTGTCAGTGGGGAATGCCTCCAGACTGTTTGTTGCAGCCCTCGTCTCCCGGTTTTCAAACCGAGCCATGTGCTGCTTAATCGTTACTGTTGTTGCTAGTGAGCTGTCAGGTTCTGCGGAGCCTAGCGTCCACCAGCTAGCCGTGTAGTTGGAGCGGAACAACAACCAGTTGTGCTTTAAATAGCTGCCGCTGCAGTCAGTCTCTTAAAAATGATCAGGTGGGCTTTTTAACACTGGGGAAGCCATTGGCTGGTCTCTGGTAAACAAACAAGCGTTGACAGGCCTGTAATCTAATGCAGCGTCATGATGTATTTCAGCTCGTATGGGCTTTACTGGAAGCATTTTGTTGTCAGGTTAGTTTAAGTACGCACAGGTGAAGCAATGGATACAGTGTAAGCATAGCGGCACTTATGTAAGATATGGGTGAACATTTATCTGCAAACACACAGAGATCTTATCCCTGATGGCTTTCTTGTTGCACTTTACTCCCTGGGTTGGCAACAGCTGAACTTTGTCAGTCCGGATTCCAGCCACGAGAGCCTGTTACACATCTATTACTGTGTCATATCTTTACCAGGCTTCCGCAGGGAAGTTTGACCGGACATCTTTATTATTATTAATGTTATTATGTTGCCTTAGCACAGTTTAGATTTTCGGGTAGCGTGACTTCAGTCTTTGTAATACTGCGGCTTAAATATGCCTCAAACAGATTGCCAGTTACACTCTGACGATCATATGTGACCATACACACAGGGTGGGATTATCTAGTCGTCCAGTCTTATCAAAGCAGTCACATGACACCATTTCTAATTGCTACAGCAGGCTTGACTGCCGCAATTATGAGTTCAGTTTTCACGAGAGCCTATTCTGCCAGGACATCAGCAGCGTAATGGGCTTACAGTCAGAAAGATTCACCTTTGTTGTGTTATCCTCCGATCACTCCTCACCACCATTTATTCATTCAAGCCTGATTTGTGCGTGGTAGTTTCTCGAGGGATAATTGTGCCTGAAACATTAGATCTGACCAAAAAGTGCGTGTTCCTCCTCATCGTCACTTTTCTGAAATAGAATAAACTCAAATCTTAGAAATGTGGGAAATCTAATATATAAACATGTACCGTAATAAGGGGTTCAAGAGACACACATCTGAGAGTGTTAAGATTTTAGAGGTAAAAGTCATCTTCCCTTTTTCTGTTGACTCACAGTACAATTGAACATTTACTCATGTGGGAGAGTGGAGCGTTAATTTGTTTGAGAGAAGGTTCGAGGCTCAAGTCCAAACATTTGGTGAGTGGCTTGCTGCAGTGACAGCTAACTTCAGGTCAGGTCTAGCGATGGTGTTTATTCCACACTGAACGGCTCCACATGCTTGAATCTGCTGTTATCATTACCATCGTCGTTGTCCGTGAGGAACAGAGCTGACAGAACAGTAACGTGACCTGAACGAACATTTAACTGCATTTGTAAAACTATCAAGGATGATGGGTGTGATTCTCTCTTGAGTAATAAGGTTCGTTTTTAAAGTAATCTCACTTTGAATGGCACTTTACAGCAGGGAAGTGATGCTTCCATTTAGCAGCTGATTGTGCATACTGCAGCAGACAATGTTCACAAAGCTTTCCGTCCAGGGCCAGAGGTGGGCACTCATCATCGTGTATCATATGTGCTTATAGAGACTGTGGTTGAGGAGCCCGGGTACACTTACAGGCTCAGATTTTGGGGATTACATTTGGTTACATTCTGTTTTTCTTTTATACTCCTGTCTTTTTTACACTCCCCAGCCCACTAACTCCAGGCTGCTCTGATTGGTCAGCTTGCCCAGAGATGACAAGCAAATGAACTTAAATTCTAAAAAACCAAAAACCCCTCCCACTCAGTCCAGAATGAACAGAGCTCTGTGTAAATTTCATACAGTAAAGCTTTTTCTTCGTGTTAGAGATACAGTTTTGATAGAATCAAAGCAACAGATTCGTTGTATTAAAGTTCCTCTCTGTGAGTTTTGGGGATTTCACGGCACCACTGTGATGCATTTTTGATTTCATGCATTAGAGCAACCAACAACAGCTTCTTGATAGCATGACCTTCAACCACCACGGGCACCTGCTCCTTCTACAAACATGGAAATCTCTCGTATGATTTAACAACACTTCTAACATCTGTTTTAGTCGTCATTTGGAAACAGTTCACATCAAAGAGTTCCTTCATATCCTAAACCTGAATAGATTACATAGCAGAATGTTTTACAGGATGCAATGAGGTGATTTAATATTATCGATACTGTATTTGTGAAAACCAACACTTTTTTAGAAATGCAACTTCATTCAGTCATTTTCACCCTCTGCTACTCCTGCCACTGAATCGCAGTCAGTTTCTTTGCAGTGGGAATAATAGGAAGTGGAGCGCTGAACACAAGTATAGTGTTCAGACCTGCACACTTCATAGAGTCGTAGTTGATTTTTGGACGTTCTGTGATGAAGAAAGCACAACTATTGTGCCACTTTCCTTTTTCACAGTGATGCTCGTGTTTGGCCGAGTTTAACGGCGATGTGCTTGTTGGCGTTCCTTCTTGTCAGTCAAATTCAAGAGGGAGCAGATGATATGGACCCTTCCAGTCATGGTGGTGAGAGGCTGATCTCAGTTGTCACAGGTAGCCCTGTTGTTGATGAACTGGCCTTGAGGAAGACGTTTTTAACCGAGCAACAATACGTGGCTTTAAAAATGTGGAGCTTCATCTGGATGTCTTTCTTGCTGTCCAGAATAATTGTTCATGATTTTGATGGAGCTGTCAAAGAGTTGGGTTGACGTGTTTACCTGTTGTTGTGGTTCCTTGTGTTCTCAGTGAGACCGGTTCTTCTTAGTAATCTTTCCTGGCACTTTTCTGGAACACCTTCACGGGTTATTTGTACCTTTGTGGTTGACCACTATGTAGTTCAGCGATGCAACAACAACAGCGGTCACTGTGACACACAGCCTCACACTCACTCTACGTCAGCAGGCCTTATCAGCTGAGTTAATGCAGCGCTGCTTTGCATGGGGATGTAAATTTGTATTCTGCTGTCGTAGAAACCTCCAGTATGGTGTTTGCTATGGAAACGTGACTAGATAGCAGTGCAACAGTCTATACAACAATCTCTATATTTTGAGCAAAGTTGTAAATGTCAGGTTATTCCAGGATGCAGTTTAATATTGTGGAAATCCAGTGTGATGGAGCTTTCTACGACCACGTGGTATATGCTTCACAGCAAGTATTTATTTTTCATTGTTGAGCAAAGATAAGAAGTTTATCAGCTGTTAAACAGCCTCCTTGAGTTGGAGGTTGCTTAGTTTTTGGTCCTAGACTTCCTGCATGTGGTTACTGTAAGTTTACACCACATACAGGGATCTTAAGCCTTCTAGTTTTAGGAAAGGCACACAACAAGGGCATTCTTTTGTTTTTACACCAAAAGTACATGTTGAAGGTGCCGAGCCGGGGTGTGACGGTATTCTATCATTTCAAAATCAAGTACAGAATTCACAAGTCACATCTGAACGCCCCTTTGAATCACTGAAACGTATTTTTCATGTTCAGCTAGTGAAACATCATGCTGAACAATGATAAATAATAAAGATTTCACTCATCGCTTTTCATAAAACAGAGGGGATTTAAACATAACCAAAGGTATTCACAAAACTGCTGAATGTGCAACAGTGCAGCAAACCGAATAATGATGAGCAGGGCTGTGAGTGGGACGGACGTTAGACACAAGATGACAGCGAATGCTACCATTGGAGCAAATATCTGAGAGGCAGCATGTTGGGCTGCATCGCTTCTGTGTGTGGATAAGTATGGAAGACCATTTCTTTGCACTGGGATATTTAACAAATTATGGAGACGGCGAACTCGGGCAGTACTGTGAGACACAGACTACTTCCAAAATTATTACAAATGACCAGAGGCTCCCCAGTAAGTCCCATTAGGACTTAAGGAGAGAAATCCCTCCACCTCTATGAATAAAAACCGAGTGTCGGTCCAAAGTTACTGTCCTGTCCTTCACCACTGGAAACTTGTTCTGCTCCTGTCATGGCTGCATTGTAGGTGGATGCATATCTGCTTGTAGAATTTTTGTTCATGTAAAATTTTGAAACCTCATGTTGTCATTGCCAATAAGGTTTCATGCCTCTGGACATTCATCGATTGTGGTCCACATTTTATTTCCGTTTTATAGAAATTAATTGGAAGACTAGCTTTTTTTCAGTTGCACTTCTTATTTATTCTTTGCTTATTTCTGACTCTTAATGATCCTGTTTCCATCTGACATGAATGGTATAGTTAACCATCCATGAGCCCGTTCAGCCTCTGTAGGTGTTTCTTTTCCTTCCTTGGCTGTATTGTACAGTTTGTTTGCTTTTTTTAGAGTAATTGCTCTAAACTCAGAAGAATCTGTAATAGTCTTATTATGTAAAACCCATTTGTTGTTTTTGTTGTTCACCTTTTTTCCCTCTCCGACAGCACAAAATAGACCCTGAGAGTAAAAATGATTTTCCTGTTTTATGTGGTTTTTCCTCTTGCCGACCCCACAACACAGCAGCCTCGTGCTGGTTGCGTGACATCATGTCCACAGGTGAAATGAGCTCTTCAAGAACAGAGCTGCATGTATGTTTGCGCCTCTAGGTGTTTCTGTTGATGCTTTGCCCAGACTAAACAGGGCACCGAGGCACATGTGAGTTCAGGATTTGCTGCTTCAGAAGCCATGGTGGAGGCTTCCAGTCTCGACAGCAGCAGCGGCCGACCAGGCTCAGCTTATTTTATAGGACAGAAAACATCAAGTCACAGCAGGAGGTTCTGGCTGCTCCTCTACTGCCATGATGATTTAGCGAGGTGGCCATATAGTGGAAACCTGCTGTGAAAGTGTCTGTGTGGACAGTATGGGAGAGCCAAAGACAAGCTAAGGATGCAGTGACTTGTGTCGGGTGTTACAGACGCAGTCTTTAGACAGCCTGAGACTGTGAGTGGCTGAAAAGTGTGTTTGGGGCACTCGTAGAAATCACACCCATTGTTTTGTGTGAATCGAATGGTAGCCATTGCATTTAATGCCACTCAGTGTCTAAGAATACCCGGATTGCATCACAGCATTACAATACACAAAGTGTTCTCCATAATGAGGCCTTTCTTTGTTTACTTTCCCATTAGCGCGTCTTATTACAACAGTTTTCTGCTCTCTGGCAGTGCCAATCATCACGTTAGATCAGGAGTTCCAGGAGAACAATGTTTTATTTTATTTGACTCAAACTCGTCTTCGCTTGGTTTACAGATTCTTCGTTCTGTATTTAGCGGAGCCCTTAAGTTATGTAAAAGTGACGCACGTTGAACGTGAAACAAACACAGAAGGTGTCATCAAGGCAAAGATGAAATGAGCGCAATATACAGGAAAATCAAAAGAACGGTGATGTGTGAGAAATGGTTTTCACAAACGTAAATCATCAAAGGTTTATACCAAGAAAGCATTAAGGCATTGAACCAATGAAACAGTTATTTTGAAGCTTGATCTAAAGTAGAGTTTGATTCATCAGTCGCAGTAAAAAGATAGTTTCAAAAAGTAGAGACATCCTTGTTGCAGTTTTGGTGTCTGACTCTGATTTGTGATTTATTCATTTTGCTGATTCTCTTATAAGAACTGTAACTGACAGCATGTACATGCAAAATTCAACTGTCCTTCAATGCACAGTGTCATTTACTTGTTTATGAAACTGTGTAGTTCCACCTGACTGCACTGAGTCACAGGATATTCTCTCACTTTAAGCGCTTTAATAAATTGAACTTAAAGGAGGTGCAAATAATTAACTGAAAATGAGTTGCTGTACGTGCACCTTTATCTGGTGGCATATTCTGCCTCACCAAGCAAAATAACAGATTTACATTAAAAACAACAAACGAATATTAGATAATAAAATAATATTTCAGTATGTTTATGACATCACCAGGACATGAACCCTTTTTCCTTCCTTGTAACTGCTTTGGTCCTCTGGTCTCAGTGAGGCTGCTGGCTCGGGGGCAGCTTTGGTTCTAGAGCTTTCTTCTGTTAGCTTTAAAATGTCCATGCTCAGCTGGGTGAGAGGGTCAGTGTCTGACCAGGTTTGCTGTTACCACCATGCTGATCTTCCTGTGGTACTGACAAGGTATTTGATGGACTGAGTTTAATTTCCCAGTAAACATCAGTATCAGTAGAATCAGTTATTAAGGCCCTGTTTGTAAATGGCCAGTTTACAGTCACCAGTTAGCCAGAGTACCTGGAGGAGTCCCACAGAGGCGCAGGGAGCCTCCTCGCAGTCAGGTGACAGTGCTCATTGTTTAACCAGTGTGTGACACTAAAAACAAAGAATTAAGAAATCATAGAAACTTTCTCAGACGTGCCCTCATTTTTAAAAAAATGTTTCTGATACATTCGGATGGTTTTATGTGATTGGAGTCATACATGGACTCTGTTTAGCATTCATTTTTAGTTTTTTGCAGTCTTTGTTCATATCCATACAGAAGAACGGTGCCTTCTGCAGTTATTTTACTGGTGAGAGTCCCCCAAACTTATTTTACAAGCTCGGGCTTGCTAGCCACGACTATTTCAGACGTGTTTTCCTCAAAGTGGCAGGCTTGTTGTCTACAGAGTAGACAGCTTTTTTCCCTCGTCAGGTGCATGGGGTGGTTATTGAAGACAATCTTGTAAAATCTGCTTGGAAGCCTGAAGAACCAGTAACGACAGGACTATAATTTAGAACTCGTAGCTTTAAAAACAATAAGTGAAGCAGATGCTACAGGAGGGAAAGAGCCTGCCCTTCATTTATTATTCCCGTTGAAAGAAGCTGGTCTCTGGTTCGGTGGCTGTGTGCATTAAAAAGCTCATTTCAAGAGACTAACGTTGTAGAAGATGACCAGTGCAAGCAAATCTAAATTCAGTGCCAGACACAAATCCAGACATTCAATATTAACGAGCTGTTGGAGATCTGCTCCTCAGAACAGGTGTAATATCTTCATCAATGCAGTTACTGTTTTAAACAGAAATGATTTAACTTGATGAATATTTAACATCAGACTCCAAACTCATGAGGACTAAATGGGCTCCTCAGCCAGCTGTGCTCTGCTACCTCTGGTGAACCACCTCCACATCTGTCACCATGGAGATTGTGGAGCTCTCCTAGGACCTCCAGGGTATTTGTTATGCTTGCACTTGCTAATATGTGTGAGATGAAGGCCGCCACATCTTCACGATTCATGTGACTTTAAGGTGCCTGGTCATCATCGCCATAATATTAGATGTGTGTACGTTACGGCAGCAAGTCCCACTATAGGCTGTGAACATTTCCACAGGCCCAAATCTGAACAATAAGCCAAAACGTCTGTAGCCATCTATCTGTTTGTACCTTAATCTGCATTCTTGCATGGAGAGGTGGGAGGGGACTAATTGCTTTTCTACAGCCTCATTAAATCCTGTCCTGGTAGGTTAATGGTTAACTGGCTGGGCTGTTGATGCTTTGACGTTGGATGTATTTATATTACAGACTGTAATGAGTTATGGAAGGTAATTAGAAATATGTTTCACTTGATTCGTAGTCATAATAAAAATACAACATTTTTTTATGCATCGGTCATGGACTGATGTCATTCAGTTTTCTCACGTGTCTTTTAATAAACTGCATCAATGTGGTTTGAAATTTCATGACCTCAGTTTATGTGCAGCTGCTGCAGCTGAATAGAGTGTGCTGAGTGCTGTTACTGCTGCTCTCTGGCTGCACAAGGTCAATTTATTGGTTGGTAATACAGATTATTGATAGGCCACAAAGAGGCGTTGGACCCTGAATTCATGCTTGTACGTGTGAAGAAGGGAGGGAGGGCGAAACATGAAAGGAAAACTAGTACTTACCCTGATTTGTTCTACTTCGTTGCTTTTGAACTGACCTTTGAACTCGAGTTAACGGTTGATCTGCGTCACCAGTGTTTGGTTCACTTTTTCTTTCGAGTCGAGGCAGTGCAAAGCCAGTGTGAAGTGTCTGCTTTTTTCCTGTTCGTTTTCCAAATCTTTCATCGGTTTTCTTTATAAAATGAGTCAAAAAGCTCTGTTGGGATAAGCTCTTTATGTCTGAAGTCTACAGCTCAGACTCAGAGAGGAGCTCAGAATCTGAACTGAATAACGAATCATGTAACAAAATGAATTCATGAATCTGATTCTTATCATCCTTCACATTAAAAAACAACTTCAAAGATTTATTTGCTGTTTTTTTTTGTTGTTGTTTGTTTGTTTGTTTTGTGGTTAATCAGAGATGTGGAGGACAGCCAGGTTTCTGTGTGCAGTGGTTGTACGGATCGTTTTCTGCTGCTTGTGTCATGAATACAGTTAGCTGCTACCTCTCATGACACACAAGGGGGCTTTAGTCTCTCTTCCTGCAGCTTTGTGCTCTGTGTTGATCCCCATGTGTGATTGGCTGCCTGCAGCCTGTGATTCAGCACTTGAGCATTAATCAGTCCTGTCTTCAGTTGGGTAGCTGTCACCTCTCATTGATGCATGGGTTCAGGCCCGAGTAGAAGGCGGGTACCCTGCTGACCTCAGACCCACAGCATGTAGCTGGGCCAGTTTATTAAAATGGCTTAGGTGTATTGTTAGAATTCCATCAATATTATTTGTACAGATTGCTTAATATAATTATATTTATCAATATTGTCAATATATCTTATGGCTATAGAATTTGTGAAGATGTAATTCTCAAAGCTAAGCTCATCAGTGATGTTGTGGTCAGCTTTAATGCTAATCATGTAGGAGGATGTTTAGTAATCTGCCTGGGTACTATGGGATGTGCTAATGTATTAGGGTTACATAATTGGATAGGTGCTGATGGAATTTGCTGCTTGCACGTTTGGAAAAGGCACCCGAGGCTGAAAGGTATGAAAGATATGCTCCCATCCAGATGATGGATGTCTTTTTCAGGTAGGGCCTTGTGTGTCAGCAGGACGCTGCTCGAGTGCACGCTTCATCTGTTACCACAGTATAGCTTCATGGTGCTGATCTGGCGTACCTCAGGTTCAACCTTTCAAACACTTTGCTCCCTCAAAAGTCCAGCAAATGCTTTCCTCAGTTCCCAGTAACACCACAAGTGGTGCTAAAATAGAGGGGATACAGAATTGTAACAACGTCTCTTAAAGCGGTACATTTTCTCATTTTAAATATTAAATATTTTATTGACAACTGATCATAAAAACAACATAGTGGATCTGCACCTCAGTCATTGCATTATGTGCACAGTGTTTTTGGCACTGGGGTTGTATTAGCAGTGATGAGAAAAATGAAATTAGTGAGCTGCATGAGCTCAGCATCAGCCTCTCGAGGCAGCCGTACATAAACAGGAGTATTAGCTGCTCCAGTTTCTGCAGTTGCCATCCAGCTTCACGTAGATTTTGTACTCGGCAGCTGGTAGGTTAATGACTGGCCAATGCATACTCTGTGGTCCTGCAGGTGCTTATGGGGTTCTGTGTGCACAGTTCATGAAGAGAAACATATTTCCCGATAGTCCTAGCTGCACATCCCTGAACGTGGATGACTTATAAATGGCCCTAGATCACACAGACATGCAGCTTTTCTGCAAAGTACAAAAGGCTGTTTGGTGCCTTTAAAAACAGTCGTTTCTTTGTGTTTTCATTCAAATATTGTCAACTCTTCCCACACATGAATATTTAACAGAAGTTAATGTTAACCTTAGAGTGTCAAAACCAACACAAGATATTTGTTGTTTTGGATCAGAGCCATGTCTCCCTGCTTGCTACGGGAGAATCTGCAGAGATCTGTGTGCAAAAGGAGAGTGGGTGTGGGGCTCTGCCGAGCGAACACTGTATGTAGTCCAATTTTAAGGTATCGACCTTACTAGATATAAACTATATAGCATCATCCTGCATTGCAACTAAAATCTAATGAAACATTTTAGCTGCTGATGTTGCTCAAAGATTCCTTGGCAGTCGGTTCTGCTCTTTAGGTGCAGATCCACCACTGAAATCAGTGCTAGGCATGAGAACTTTGGAGGCAGCTAAGTAGGGGTAGCTGTGTTCACTGGAGGAGCCAAGGTCACTGCCATTGGGTGGCATTGGGCGTATGCAGAATTGGCCTTCCCATGAGCCCTTTTCAGGATTTCTGTTTCAGGATCCCTTGATCCACAAGGTGATGTAATATTTGTGTGTGTGTGACTGCAGTGACATTTCTGAGCTCAAAGACGACATCAGATGTTGCAGCTTGTTTTAGTACATGTGGAAAAATGTTACATCGTTAACAGCAAGGTTTAAAGGAGTGGACAGCCGTTTGTCCTGCTTCTGCAGGATGAAAGAAAAAGGTCACCAGTGATCTACTGGTGCCTCAGTCTGGGTAAGATCACATGGATGTTAGGCATCGCCCCCCCAGTGGGAAGTAAAATCACTGTTTTTGTCACTTTTTTCCACAAATCAATAGACTTTATCGACTGTTGCCACACAGGTGCGTACACACACACACCTTCTATTAAGTTGATCTTTGGCTTCATACTTGAAGATGTGGTTTATCATTGTTGGCCTGTTGCAGATTTTAGTGATATAAAAGAAATGCAAACACTTGCACTACGAGGGAAATTCAATACAGCCGGGCTTTCTTTGCTTTAGCGGAGTTGAAAAAATCTAAAACCCCAGCTGGACATAACAGGTATCACAACGGTGGTTATCAGCTTCCTGTGTTAAGCTGAGCTTTCTGCTCTGGGTCCGATGCACATTCTCATCAAAGGGGCTTTTAATGTGTTGCCCGACTCTCCTTCAGCACAGAATAATCCCCACGAGCACAGCCGACTCCAGTGAGTGTTATCAAATGATTATATTGAAATGGTGATAAAATCTAACATTACATTGCAACACTGTTGCAAAGAAGACAGGAAATTAATGTTGCAGAAAATTGTTAATCCTGTGATTTAGCGCCCAGAGCGGTACGATGAGCATTTTAATCAGAGTTAATTGTTTTAAGTGTGGGTGTGCTCACGGTGCTGCTGTTCATTTTTAACATAACTGCCTCACATTAGCTCGGAAACTTTAAACTGGATGCATTTAAACACTGAAACTTACTGACCCACCGGCTAATGAAGGAGATGTGGAAATCCTTTTAGTTTGCCTGCACACAAAGGGAAATTAACTTCATTGATCAAATAGCTATTCTTGGTTGTTGTTGTGTGTTCTAGTAGCTTCTAATTCAACAGTGTAAAGGAGACTTGGCAGCAAAGTAAAGCAAAAATGTATAGATTTCTGGCATCACCAAAAGAATAGACTGCACAAGCCACTAACAACAAGATGCACAGTTTGCACTGCTCTGACTTTGTAGCTTCATTTGCTGTTAGTAAGCTAAACAGCTTAACAACTGGCACATAGAGAATACAGAGAATTTACATTGCAGTTAAAATATGATGCAAATAAAAGAGTTTCTCTAAGGTTTTGTGCTCAGAAGAAGTTGCCATGGTGAGTTGGTCAGTTACAAAGAGGGCCACTTTGGTAACACCAAGAACTCTGACTTGAAGCTCGACGTAGCTCACTGACCCATTAATCTCGCTTTGCTTTGGCTCAGCATCAGAGCTTTTCTGCAAAATGGGGCGATCGTGGTTCAAGAGTTGGGAGTTCGCCTTGTAATCGGAAGGTTGCCGGTTCGAGCCCCGGCTTGGACAGTCTCGGTCGTTGTGTCCTTGGGCAAGACACTTCACCCGTTGCCTACTGGTGGTGGTCAGAGGGCCCGGTGGCGCCAGTGTCCGGCAGCCTCGCCTCTGTCAGTGCGCCCCAGGGTGGCTGTGGCTACAGTGTAGCTGCCATCACCAGTGTGTGAATGTGTGGATGACTGGATATGTAAAGCGCTTTGGGGTCCTTAGGGACTAGTAAAGCGCTATACAAATACAGGCCAAAATGACCAAGATTTAAAAAAAGCAGCCCTCAGACGTCTAACTTTGGGATATCTTCATCTTTATACCAGCGATGACTTATTAAAGAAAGTGAAAGGCGTAGGGTTAGACGTGCACAGCTTCTTTGGATTCGCAACACGCAAGCTAAAATCCCCATGTAGTTTTCAGCCAGCAGAAGCAGCAGATACACGAGGCACCAGCGAAATAAATGTTCACAGTTCAGAGCTGTTGCACTCCGTCGGGTGGATGTCATTAAGCGCTGATGTTTGTTGGTGTCATTCCATGTTTCAGTGGCTCTCACCGCTGTGCACCAGGAAACCATTTCTGTGTTGTAATAGACTGCACGCAGGTGTCGTTACAGCAGCTGGAGTGATCTGTGAAAAGGACCGGAGGCCTTTTTTAATAGAATTCATCTCTCCCAAAACAAAACACACACGATTCCCATCCATTATCTCAGAACACGAGATCATGTATTATTTTCTAATGATAGTCTGTTTTTTACATTCCGTGCAGTTTCCACTCATATTTAGTATTACCACAACCTGCACACCAACGTGCAGGACTATGCAGGGAGCAGATAAACCCATGACTCTTTGGGACAGTGGCTTTCTTTAGTCTCGTTGTCTCTGCGAGGTTGTCAGTGACCTGTAAATACCTTCTGATCGTCAGCTTACCTTTCATAAAACCACATCTTGGCACTTTTTTGGCACTTGACACAGTTTTCATGTGTTGTGCCCAAAAACCAGGATAATTGAAAAGGTTCTTGTTCTGTGTTGTGCTTACAGCACACCTGTGCCCAGCAGACGTGTTGTTAGTTTTATACATTTATATAATGCTTTCCTAGTCTTGCTGACCACTTACTTACTTTGCATTTGTACAGCACTTTATTCTGTAGACTTAAACCACATCATTGCCAATTTAAAATCCACCCAGGAAACCCCGGCTGTGGTTTGGGTTCTTCATGCTGCGAGGAGACACCACCCTAACGATGTGCTCGTCCTCTCAGGCAGGAGAAAAGCCTCAGTAGCAGTGTGACCTTTAACATTTTTCAAACTCGCTGAGCCTGTATCTATAAATACATTTTTTAGGTTTTGTATGGTTCAGTGTTTCTGTTTTTGTGGAAATAAATGTGAAGAATGAAGGTGGAGTCACACCCTGCCCATCAGCTGATCTTACAACTCTTACTTAAATTACCTGAAGAGACACCAGCTCCCTCCTCATACCTGTTATGTCAGTTCGGTCAAACACCAGCACCCTGCTGTTACTGCTGAAAGGCATTTGCGGTAATTTATTTGCGTCACTTCATTAGCACAGCCCGTTAACACAAATTGTGCATTCTTAGTAAAGTTTGATCCAGCTGAGGCCGTTAGTTTAAGGCTTTGTCTGTGTGACAGTAGTCAGAGTGAAACTGCGTCTGTGGAGATGACAAAGGTTACTGGGCCAACCAAGGTATATGCATGGTGTGTGCGCCCGCACCGTCACTTCCTGTAAATGGGGTTTGAACTCTGTTTTGTTGTTAAACTGATTTTTACTTTTTTAAAATAAAGATTTATGTCCAGTTACTCTTGGTTACTTGCTAAAGAGAAGTCAGAGGTATGTGATTGGCTCAGTTTTACTGATTATCTGCCTGTCAGCAAGATTACAGTAAAAGTAACTGTCAGTAAACTTAGTGGAGAGGTGGAGCATGGTCAGAAGAAGAACCTTTTGAATTTTAGTGTTGTTACTTTCTTTAGGGCATTGTCTCGGTGGAAGGCGTGCTCTCCGGGTCTCCTCGGATGTCGTTAGCCTGCGTGCACGGGCTCTGCTTTTTTGTTAAAGGCACAGTAGTCCACTGTTATTTGAATTAGCTGTTGCACCCTAACACCAACGTATCCAGGTAAAAGCGATTCTCTTTTAATGTCTCTCCTCTTAAACTTTTAGTTGGAAATAAAGTTTATTGCTCAAAATGAGTTTATGCCTGAATGTTGCCGGCTAACATCGCGGTGACA
The DNA here is from genome assembly GCF_041146795.1 of Maylandia zebra. Classification (NCBI taxonomy): domain Eukaryota; kingdom Metazoa; phylum Chordata; class Actinopteri; order Cichliformes; family Cichlidae; genus Maylandia; species Maylandia zebra. The sequence goes on along the minus strand of NC_135180.1, from coordinate 2,274,836 downwards.
GTGTGTGTGCATGAGCGTTTGCACGTGTGTCTGGGTAGGCTTTAGGGTCAAACCTGAAACCCCATGAGCACTACTGCCCCTACTGGCTCTGTCGAAATAGGTGATATCAGAAACCCGAGTGTGGTTCAGAGACGCTTATAAAGAAAAGTTTCCATAAAGGCGGAATAACAGCTTTTAAGGGAGTTGTTGATGGAACTCGGCATGAGTAGTTTTCCGTAAGACGCAAACAAAAATGTCATATGTGCTTCTTGCTTTGACCTTGTGCTGTCGAAGGGTTAAATTAAACTGATTCAGCTGAAGCTGTGACAGAAAATATTACACGTGTATTAAAGAGCAGTTGTCGAAGTGGAGCTGATTAGACAGCATCAACAATGTGAGCGTTGACAGAGAGGCGTGGTAGTATTAATGTAATCATGTAACAGTGTGAAAGAAAGACTGGGATTGTTTTTACGTTTGCCTTAAGTGCACTAAAAAGTCGAATCATCACACGTTACAAAGGCTGTGCAGATATCACTGGCTTTAACGGATGTGCAAGTTTGCATATCTATCACACATGGTTAGCTTTGACTTTGACCACATGAATCTGTTTTTAAGCTCTGTTTTGGTCTCCACCATCTCCAGTGACGGTGTGTCTTTGTCATCATATAAACAACATCTTGCATTGTAAACATATTCTCCAATCAGACTTTAAAATACCTCGATGACGATGGAGATTCTAGTGCTCTCCATCCCGTCCTCATCAACATCTCATAAGCTTCTCTGGAAAATTTCTCAAGATTTGTTGCACACTTGGAATCAAGGATGAGCTAAAGTTTAGCTGATATGTCAATGAACATTTAAAGGTCAAGAATAGTCCAATAACTGTTATGGTAATTATGTCATAGTTAGCACAGTCCTGTCTGTCATAACTAGAGATGGACCGATCCGATATTAGGTATCAGTATCGGTCCGATACTGACGTAAATTACTGGATCGGATATCGGAGAGAAATAAAAAATGTAATCCGATCCATTAGATATCAAAAAAGCACCTCACAAAACTTGCGACACGGCGTAACTCAGCTCATAACCGTAGCACATCGGAGCAGTGTGGTCACGTGATAGAGCGGTCGTGTGTATTTGTAGCCTCGCTACCAAACCAGCATTTTATCTCCGAGGAAGTGATCCCAGAGAGAAGTAAAGCAAGCGTGTAAGTTCGTCTCTGAATGTTTGTAAAGCATTCCAGCGTTAAGCTTAACAACCTATGGAGCGACTGCCTCTCTCCCTCCCTCTCCGGCTGCTACTTCAATCATGAACCTGATCAATGATCAGCTGATCGGCTTTTCTGTGCGAGTCAGTGTCTCTTGTTTGTTTTTGGCCCACTTTGCACCAGAAAGAGGAAACCAGCGGCTGAACAACAGCAGCACGTTTAAGCTTGATCAGCTGTTGTTAGAATGTATTTAATATTACTTTCTACTCGAGGATCTTTTTCTACGTAGCTGACGCTGGTAACTGTGCAGGGGCGGATCTAGCAAAGTTTAGCCAGGGGGGCCGATAGGGCATGAACAGGGAAAAGGGGGCACAAAGACATACTTTTCTTTCTTATTCTCATTTAAAATGTCGAGCTTTTAATAAATAATTATCTGACACCCAAAGTTTTAATTTGATGTAAAATGTATAGAAGTCCATTACTGTATATAGTATATAGTGACTATTAAGTCTAATATATATACCCTAGTAAGCTATAGTACTTTTTCCTTTGGGAAGGTACCATCTGTGCAGTCTGCAATTTTGTTGAAGAAAGATGTTGAATCTATTTAATTATTCTTGAAAAATAATTGATTTCTGTGCATTTTTTCCCACACTGCATCAAATTAAAGTTGATTACATCGATTAAGCATCATGAGGTGGAGGGTGGTTCCCTATTTTTTTGCTGGGAGTTTGCAACCCTATTAGTTAGGTTGCTTAATATTTCTGCTAAGTGCTCTTTAAAATACCAGAATAGGGAGGATGGAGCAGGTTTAAGTTTATTAGATTGATCAGTTTTGCTGAACTATGAAATATTTTGTGTGTAGTGTATTTTTTTTTAAATACAGGTATAACAGAATAGCTTCAGTGTTGTTGTTTATTTAAACTTGAGTATGAACTTATACAAAATGCAGCAATATATTAAAAACACACTATATCGGATTCATATCGGTATCGGCAGATATCCAAATTTATGGTATCGGACATAAAAAAAGTGGTATCGTGCCATCTCTAGTCATAACACTAACCTGCAACCTCTCTGATTGGTGGAGGCATATAAATACAAGTAGCCACAAGTGGTGTAATTGCAGCAATGGCTGTAATGGAAGCTGCATAGTGTAGTGGTAAGACTACACACCTCTGGAGCGGGGGTTGCAAGTTTGATTTCCACCCGGTATCCAGTAAGGGTCCTGGCTATGACCCCCATGCTAGAAACAAGCCCTGGAGTGGCGTGGCTACGTCTGCAGCCTGTCCACAGTTCAGGACACAAGCATTTCACTGCATGTTCACTATATGTTGTACTGTGACCAGTGTTGGGAAGGTTACTTTTAAAATGTATTCCATTACAGAATACAGATTACATGCCCCAAAATGTATTTTGTAACGTATTCAGTTACGTTACTCAATGACAGTAACGTATTCTGAATACTCTGGATTACTTAATATATTATCATGCTTTTTACAACAACGTGAATGTACTATTGCTGTGTGATTTATTACTGTTACTGAAGGTCCGCGACTCCGAGCTGTAGTAAAGGGACCTCTGACTAAAACGGCGGGGTCCCTGTCGGCTCGTAGCCGAAAACTAGCTTTACTTTGTTGTGTGGGTCAACTTTTCTTGCGAGAGACAGAGAGAGGCGTTGAAAGACTGCTCCAACGGAACTTATTGTTTTCGGAGGAAAACACGAACACGGTGTACAGTCGAGTCTTAATAGCTTACTTACAACTGGGCTCGTCAGGCACTCTTCTTGGCTGCAGTGGTTATTATTATATTTACATGCTTCCAGCTCCCGTTTTCCTCCATGACAACTCGTACCTTTCCACTCGCCTTTTTCTCCCTCCTCGCGCTCACAGACACATAACGTGTATGGCAGTCCATTCTCCCTGCAGCACGGACTACACTGCCCATGATGCTACATTCTTTAGAGCTATGCTTGTAGCATTCTGCCTGTTAGCTTAGCACAACAACAACAACGAAATGCGCTCTCTCACCCAGGAAACACACAGTCGCAGAGAGAGAGAGAGCGTCGCCCTGTAACCATGGCAACCGTAACGCTGCCGCCTGGAACAACAGAACGTAGCTGTCAAACAAAACCAAACAGTCCTGACCCGCGACAAAATGAAACAGGAAAGTACCGCAGTGTAATCCATTTATTTCAACAAAGTAACTGTATCCTGAATACCACCTTTTTAAACGGTAACTGTAACGGAATACAGTTACTCATATTTTGTATTTTAAATACGTAACGGCGGTACATGTATTCCGTTACTCCCCAACACTGACTGTGACAAACAACAGTTGTATATTTGCAATTACATAAGCAGTGTAGAAAATGAGCATACTGAAATGACTAAAGTTTCTTTCTTTAAAGCCACACTTTAATGCAGACAAGGTCAAATTTAAGGACGTCCGTTATTTGTAGTCTCTTAAGACTACAACAGGAAACACACTGTTTTAGTTTATCATTGATTCAGAAAACATCAAAGTTGCGCTTGGATCATTTGATAGGCTACCCTCTGACGAGCAACATCCAATCCTGAAGCAGGTGGACCAGTCATCCAATCTAATCAGACATTTGTCAAAACCAGTCGAGCAGTTCTGTCATGCTGCTGTGGCTCCAACCCCAGCACTACCAGCTTTTCATATGGAGTCTTTAAAGTGCCCTCAATTTCTAACTAATGTACCTACATTTGTATTTGCTAATTTACTGCAGCTTATCCCTGTTGAACTGTGATTGGCTGCTGAAAGCTGATAAGTCAACAGTTAATGATTCCGTTTTACTGCACGCTGACCCCTTGCCTATCAGATGAGCGGCACCTACTGGTATCTTGTTGATCATTTAGCTACAATGTGGTCATGGAAGCTGTAAACAGGATCCTTTTCAGCCGTTAGTCAGCAGTTTGCTGTCACCGCTGTGTATAGTCGGTGACATTGTTCGCTACAGCGCCACAGTTACTACTACATGTGTAAGCAGCTTTGTCATTTTTACCAACTGTTCCAGAGTTAATCTATGGATTAACGACATGACACCGTTAAACTTCTTTTTCAGGCGCTTCTGTTAGAAGATCATTTTAACCGTTGCATTAAAAGCGCTTCCTCTGTTTACTGTAATTGGATGGAAGTCATTCTTTCTGTGTTGCTGCCAACAGTTGTGCTGCAGTCCTAGTGAAGTGAAGGTGAAAGAAATCTGGCGTCTAGTCCTCAGAGCTTCAAACAATGACATTTAAAAACATTAAAGACGTATTTCAGGACCATCCAGACCTTGGTCCTAATACAGTTTTTAAACTGTTGTAGCCATTGCTTGTTTCTTTACTGTTTATCTTTCGTAGATTCTGTTTTTCTCTTGCAGACTTGTAGCATGACTTCGCAAACAACTGCAGATCAGCTCTCCGTCTCTGTTGATGTAATCCCATCTCTGTTTGTCTCTCTGTAGTCACTGATGTGGAACTGAAGCGGCTGAAAGATGCCTTCAAAAGAACCAGTGGCCTCTCCTATTACATGACCCAGCAGTGTTTCTACAGGGAAGTGCTGGGAGATGGAGTTCCCCCTAAAGTCGCAGAGGTAAGCCACAATGATGTCACACCACGTATTCTGAGTGGGTAACGGTGGCGGCAGTTTCCAGGAAGCCAACAAAATCAGTTCGGTTATGCCTTAGCAGTGTGACCAACGAGCTTTGTATGAAGGATTTTATTGTAAGTACAAGCTAGAGATTTTAGTTGTAGTGAGGGGCCATTTCACCTCACATTAGGCTCAGCCTTGCATTCCACTGAAAGACTTATTGATCCAATAAAAAGGTATCATTACCATTTTATAGCTCTGTGTTTCCTGTTGAAAAGCATCAGTCTGATGTTCGAGGCTAAAGAACAGCCAAAGTTCTGCAGGGGAATAAATATAGAATAGCAACGTTGTTTCCAGTTTATTTATAGCTGCTTAAAGGAGACTCTTCGTGCAGATACAGAGGAGAGTCTGTTTTTCTTTGAAGTAACTGAATCATTAAAGTAATCAACACAGACCTAGACTTGATATATACAGCTGGTGTATATGCAACAGTATGACGATATACGTATAATATAGTCTGACTACAGTTTCCCTCACACATCCCCATCTGACAGAGCTTCCTCTTGTCACTTTTTACGACTTGTCATTCTCATGTTACACATTTGAAACCTGCTCTTCTTCTTCTTCTTCTGGTGAAGTTGACAGATTTAAAAATACTCTGGAGGAATATAGACTGAAATGAAATGTAAAGACTCAAAGTGTAATAGTCATCGAAGAATGGGCAGTTTATCTTACTCTCTATACATATAGATATAGAGAGGACAGAATCAGAATGCTTTATTAATCCCTGACTAAATTCTGTGGGTTACAGTTGACAGTAACCAACAAGACAGTAACAGACTAAACTGTTTAAATAATGCAACATGTCAGAGAGTTTACAAATGTAAGAAATAGCGCTAATATGTACAAACGGCTCAATTATACAGATGGATGGATATTTAATTATTTAATTCGGGTTTGGTTTGGTTTTTATTGGGCTACTGATCGCTTTGTGTTGACAGCAACCTGGTCTTGCTCTTGAAATGAGCTACTAATTCCTTTGTTCATTCCTTTTAATTATTTTGGTTTATGGGCTTTTTGTATGACAAAGTTTAAATTGGTAGATGTCAGGCTGTTCATTCAGAATAACCTGAATTATAAAACTGCTCCAGGGAAATGACAGGTAGAGGGCGGCCTGAATCATTTTAAATGTGTCTGTATTAAACAGAAATAATAGAATTTCCAGAGTTTAGTTTGATTTGGATTACTTGAAAGTTGAATGAAGATTTCTTTTTTGTATTTCTTTCTTTTACCAATGTTAGGTTTTGAATAGCGTGTGTGCAAATATGGCCCAAATTACAGATCCTGCTTCATTGTTTGGGGCATTTAAGGGAGTTAGAGTCCAGTCAGACACATGGGAGCATCCTAATGTTCTGACGACAGGGTTTCTTTAGTCTTGTCTGCTTTGCTCAAACACACCTACCCTCACCGCTCTGCACATGATTGTTTATGTAATGAAGAAAAAAAGAAAAACGAGGTTTTGATTGAAGTTTGTTGTCCTTGCTCTGTATGCATTTCGACTTTACGATGGAGTGACGATCCTAACATGAACTACTGATAAAGGTGCTCTGACATAATTCACACCTGCCTGTCACTTTTTCTTCTCCTGTGTTTTTTGTGCCGTGTCATGCACGTTGTGTGGGCACAACCATTTAAAGTTCACAATCGTTTAAAATCAGTTTGCTTGTGTAATAGGAATGCATTTTCCTCACATTATATCATAAATCATGCTGCTCTAACTGTTCAAGAGCACATGTCCCCTGCTGTCCTCTGCAGTCTTAGTTGCGAGGTGACAGCAAATGGTTATCTCAGTCCAAACGTGGGCTTTCCTCTGTCGTGTCCCACTGCTTTCTTCTGTAGCTTCAGTTGCTTCATAAAAATGTAACCACGTGTTGTGGCTGGATTGTGCATATCTGCTATGCATACGCTGTACATTTGTGAAAAACACTACAATGGCAAACAAAAACGTGCGTGATTCAGTTAAGGCTCGCTGCTCTGCCAGTTTCTTGAGCATACAATAACAACACCTACCTTGTCTCCTCAGTGCATTAGTAAGGCCAGTGTTAGTCATCGCGCACCCCCCACTCCATCTGCTGCTTATTAAACACACGGCTTGCATGTCTTCACTACAGCACGTGTCATCTCCCTCCTTCTTCTCCTTTGTCACCATGGCAGCAGTTACTGCGGTGACAGCAGTCCAGATGTAAGGTTGCTGCTGGTGTCTTCAAATATAGCCGTGGCTACTGCACAGTCTGGTAGTTCAAAGAAAGCCCGACCCAATCAGTCAGTCAAGGAACACGCACTGTTCAGTGCTCAGAGGTTTATCTGGTGTTTTATCATAAGTGTATAATGACTAGGGCTGAGTATCGTCACTGATTTCTAGATTCGATTCGATTCAATTTGATTCGATTCAATTCGATTTAAATCTGGGAAATTTTGCCTCAGACAGTCAGAAATATTATAATTTTGATCAGTACATTTACATATTTTTGTATCTATAAAAAGGAAGCTGACACTTTCCAGACTTTATCAAAGGTGTGAGCATCACAGCGAGGCCTTTGTGTCAAAGTCGCTGAAGATAAAACAGAAAAACATGAAGGTGATTTTCCTGTTCTGGGATTTTATAAAAATATTCTGCAGTAGATCAAAAATGAACGAAAATCATTAACCAGCATATGAACATCACCTCTGACGTTACAGCAGTTTTATTAGAGACACGGCGTTTTGTATTTTGTATACTTTTAAAAAGTTTCAATTTGTTCAGAAGCCTGTTGAACAGCAGAAATTAGGTTTTCTTTTCAGAAGTAAGTAAAAGAAAAAAAAAAAAAACATCGGCCGACAGCGCTGTAAACAACGGTAGACTTGTGCGTAACAAGCAAGTGAATAATGCAGAAAACAGATTTTTAGACGGGAAACTGTTGTTGAAGTACAGAGAGAGAGAGAGAGCTGTGCATCCTGGTGGAAGCAAAACAGTAAAAGTCAGAGTGAATCCATGATGATGTTTATGTGAAGCGTAGTTTGGATCTTCTTTTGCTGCTGGTTCAGTCAATATTGTTTGGAGAGACATCAAACTAACAGCTTCAGAATCAGCGCAAAAACGGCGTAAACACAAAGCTCGACCCGCCGACAGATCAGAGTCAGCGAGCTGTCGGCTTTCAGCCCTGATCGTGTCCGTGCCGTCGGTGAGAAAGTCACATCTCACTGATTCTGATCCGTCGGCGCTGTGTGTTTACGTCTTTGTGCAGAATCCGTGTTCCTGCTCTCATTTACTATTTAGCTGTTTGGCGGTTGTTGAAATTTTGTGAGGTTTCACCTGAGATTGTGGCGTTTCGGGCAAAATAAATTTATATTAAAAAATCGATTCAGGATTTTAATGAATCGATATCACGATTTTAATCGATAAATCGATAATCAAAACCCAGCCCTAATAATGACGGTGCTGACGATCATTCGTGGCCAAGTATCCAGAGATTTTATGTACTGGATAAATCGCATGTTGGCTTGATGTTTTGTTTTTTGTTTGTTTTCACTCAGTGTTATCTCAGTAGGATGAACAGTTATTAACTGGTATTTTGTTCCTCAGGCACACATATGCTGATAAATCCTGATAATTAATGTATAAGTACAAGGAGTTATTGTTGCTCACAGTGTGCTGTAGCAAGAAGGTCTCATGGTGAACTACCAAATGCTTCAGGATGAACACAAATACCATTACACCTTCCACATGTAATATAACAACAAGGTTTGAGCCGATCACTGTTTGGGAGGTGGGAGTGGGAGTGGGAGGAGAGACAGACGAGTTAAGAAGCGTGCTTTAGTTGGCTGCGTCGAGGACTTCCCCACAGTCTCTGGGGACTCCACAGTCAGTTTCATGTATGAAACTATATGCGTGTAGTGATATTTAAAGAGTAACAGTAACAAAATATTTACAGCTTTAAAAAGAATAAAGAACTAATCTGCTCTTGTAGAGGTTTCCTCTGCAACCTGACGACTCAACTTGGCTCTGAGCTTCGTGGACACGAATTCTCCGTTTCATAGTTTGAGTTAAGCTCCAAAAACACTCCGACCTGTGTGTCTTCATCAGCTCTACTCTTTGTCCAACTTAAACACATTTTGTCCAGTTTGTTGTTGTTCGTGGACTCGTCACATCGTCAGAATTATGACTTGACCAATGTTCCTGAGAAACACTAAAGACACGCTGTCTCTCACAGGTGAAATGTGCTTTCTGTGACGGTTGACCTTTTGCATGTAGATCGGCGGACTTCCCCTTTAATTTTGTTTTCCCACAAATGTGCGTTTACTGAAATTGATCACGTTTCTCTTCATAAAGCCACTGAGATTTTTTTTGTGCGTGTGTGTATTCAATAAATACTATTTGCAGGTTTTTGGCAGTCGGGATGGCAGTGAATACAAACCTGACTTACAGTTTATACATGGATCAGTGAATGCATCAGTATTTTTAGTTTCTGTCACTTTTTAATATAAATAAATAAATGCAGGTTTAAATGAAGAAGATGGTTAAGTGTTTAAGGTCTGTGCTAACTAAAAATAAAGACAAAAAGATAGTTTATTAAATTTTAATGAAATTTGCAGATTGTTTCGGTGAAGTTTAATAAACTCCTTGCTATCTAAGATATAACAGGACACCGGAGTAAATTCTGGAGCATCTCACACTTCTGATAATCAGCTGTCTGCTTGACGTTTATTCAGCTGTGTAAAAACTATAACTTTAATCTCAGACAAACCGATTTACTCAGGAACAAATAAAACACCAAAAAAAGCCAAACAACAACATGTTTAAGTTATCTAAGTGACTCATATATCATGTTTAACCTGAGTAGCGAAAGACGGCGGTGGGTTTGAAAACGATTTGCTGGGAGTCCGGTGTTCTCACGGCTCTAGTGAGCCTAGCCCCCGGCTCGCTATCGAGCTAGTGGGTAACAGACGTCTCCGAAAACGTCGGAGCGCTTTTGAAAATATGTGGTGTCTTGATAAACTGAGCAGATATTTGAGGTTTACACAGCTACATTCCCGCCTGAAAATATGTTAAAGGTTTATTTTGTGACCCAGAAAGAATAATAAGAGTAATATTAAAACTAACTAGCTGCCGCCATTGTTGGAAACTGAGCAGGGCCGCGCTATGAATTCTGGGAAACTGCTTCTTCTTCGTCGGGGTTTAACGGCAGCTGGCATCCTCGTACATGCAGTGCTGCCATCTTCTGTTTCAGTGCGTTATTACACTCTGAAATCCTGCTACTTATTCCTGCGTCTTTTGTGATCTTACAAAGCTTCAAACGACGCGTCGACTATTATCTGTGGGTTTCCCAGGTTTGCTGACCAGTGGTCTGATCAGTGGTCCAGTGGACCATTGATCAGTGGTCCATTGTGGTATCAATCAGACCACTGGTCTTTGATAATTATGATTGACATGGCAGCACTGAATGCACATGTGCTGTATCAAGCATGCACCGGGACGCAGGAAAGACGGGTGGACTTCCTGGTGGAGCTTGCAGGAGAGTTGGCTCACTCTCATGTAGCTGGGAAGAAGGCAAGAAAAGAACAGTTGCTTCGGACACAACCCTCCACACCTATCCCTGGAAAAAGAGCCACGTGTCAGGTCAAACACAAATGCAAGAACAATCATGCCACTGTGCGATGTGTTCACTGCTACAGATACACATGTGGTAAATGCAGACTACAGATACCATGGCAGTGCCAGGATTGTGAGTGATTGCTGAAAATGTTGAAGTGTACTCACTCACTTTTTATTATTATTTGTAAATATGTGTACAAATGGTTGGTTTTTTGTACTGTTTTTATCAATAAATCTCAGCAACAAAGGACCTACACCCATGTGTGTTGATTTCTCCCTAAGATGGCAAACTGAAACACTCCAAGTTGGTGACTTTTGGAGATTTATTTCCCTGGATGATTGAGAATGCATCAAGACGAACACAAAAGGAAGTTCACCGCTTTTAGCAGCCCCCCCCCGACAAACAAAGAGGCAGTTGGCAGTTAGAAATCAGCAATCATTCACACACCCCCACTGCCCTCCAGAATTCTCAGGTAACAACCTAATTTACATATGAATGACTAGCCAATGTAGCTTCCACTTGGCTGAAGCTAAAGCTTAGCTAAAAGCCTACCAGGTAGAAAGCCAAATGGCTGCTCTCGGGGACTCTAAGCAGCAGTGTGTGATGAAGGGGCGGCAGATGACGGTGAAAGTGTTGGATTTAGGAATTTGCATCGTATGACACAGTGTGACTTCCGTGTTTTTAAAAGCCACAAATAAAGCTTCTGTACTCTGTGTGACCTGCTGGCATGGACATGCTTCATCAGCTTCTGACTGCAGAGTCATGTTATGCAGGCCATCAGCGTGTCCTTTAGCTTAATGGCAGCAGCGCCTCCGTAACACGAGCTGATATAGTTTTAAAGATGAGGAGCACATTTCTCTATTTTTGTTTTGGGTGATTTTCTCTCACAGTTCCACAGAAACTAGTCCAGGGCTACTTCTGAGAAACTGAACTGAAAATGAATTGTAAGTCCAGCACAGGAAGTACTTTCCTCCTGTCAGCTTTCCTTTTACTGACATCGTACTGTAGGTCTTGCAGTATTCCAGAGTCACCAACATTACTGCATCCAAGCTGTTATGTTAAATGTTACATTTGTTATATTTTTGAACGACAAACTTCAAATGGTTTTGTTTTTTTCCTCAGTTGTCGGTGAAACCTGATGACGTTGGTCAAAACTCTTCTTTGCTCACACATTGGCAGCTTTTGTCACTGTGGTGTTTGGATGGGCTGACGTCTCGATCGTGTTACAGGCGGTGGAGCAGCTCGTGTTTAACGTTACGATTATGTGTGTGTTTTAGGTGATCTACACCTCGTTTGGAGGCTCTGCCAAAGGGCTGCACTTTAACAATCTGATCGTGGGTTTGGTGCTTCTGACCAGAGGACGTGATGAGGAGAAGGCAAAGTGTAAGTATCTGTTTAGGCCATGAGATGTTGATTTCATTTCCCTCTCTCTTGTCTCGCTTTAAAAAAAACAAAACAAAAAACAGAATAAAAGTAGTTTTAAAATTTGTTTTTTATGAGATATAATGTAAGCTTTAAGCTAATGCAGTTTAGTTATAGTCAAGGAGTGATCAGGGGTTGCCATGGCTACTGCCACAGTTGGATAAACATACTTACTGTCATTATAGTAATTTATTACATCATTACCTACTATGAAAAGTCATTTGTTAAAGTATTTCTAAATTGCTAAAACGAACCCCCTTTGCATGTAGACGGGGTGTCATGGTTAAACATCCGGAGGCTGTATTTCCTGTCATATATTTACCTTTAAGTGCTTTCACTCTACCTCTTTTCATAGCGAGTTGCACTCGGTAATATCTCCACCACCAAATAATCAGCATCAGGCTGGTTCGAGCTAGCTTTAGCTGAACTAAATGCTGTTTCTGAGGCTGAGCTCTGGCACAGGTATTAACAGGCCTCGTGTTTTGAAGGTACTGTTTAAAAATGTGATGAACTAATTAGCAGCTGACCCTTGTGAACACTTCTCAGTATCTCAGCCGTGTAAAGGCCCGACAGACTCCTGGATTTGTTCCACGATTACTTGGTGAAATTTCCCTCTGGGCTTTGACTCGGACATTTATCCTAAGCCTCGTCCAGTGCTGTCTTGGATGTTTGCTTTCATACTGAAAGATGAACAATTATGTAGATTTCTGTTGAGGTCATCAAACTGTTCTTTGTTGTATTTTAGAAGCTAATAAAACAAATAATGAGACGACTCGTTCCACAGATATTTTTTCCCCACTATCAATTTTATATCTGTAAACTTTAAGAAACTAGCAATCACTCATTTTAACCTGCGGTTTAGTCCTTTATAATATCTGTCTCCATTCTTTGTTCCATGCTAAGTGTTACTTGGAACAAAATCCATCCCGGATACGGATGTTGGCATCCGTCGAGTTATGTATAGGCAACATATGTTGAACGTGACAAAACAAACGAATGATGAAATTAACATAAACGAAACAGATTTGGGGCTTTATAATAAAAGTTTTTCTTTAAAATCTTTTAAATGTTAATAGTTACTGTATGTGTGATGACATTCGTCGACGCACTCGTTAAGGAGGAGATGGGGTACATGCATATATACATACACTGTGATCAAAGAGAAAAGATGCAGTGTTCATAGTTGTCACATCACTACTGGGACACGTCCACCTGGAAGACAAAACAGTACTGCGGTCCTCCAGCTGTCCTCTAAACGTCTTCAGATTTAACTTGGCACAGCACCAGCTTCCAGAAGGGCGTGGCATATGGCACCAACCTGTGAACACACCTACACCTACCCCGCCTTACAGGCCAAATCATTCTCCACGGCAACCAGGCTGTCAGTGGCGGCTCAGTGAAACTGTAGGAATGGTTTAGCCGACACCGGACAAATACTCTGACACGTGACAAATGAATGCTCCTCATACTTCCTGGCCCGACACTGTAAATGTCCAAGTCAACCAAATGTTAGATTTACACGTGGTACTTGAAGCTAGCTGTAGCAGTTATCTTTGCTTTAACGGTGAAGTTTCTTGTTCTTCGCCTCCCACACGGTGGTGTTATTTACCCATCCAGCAGGTCACAAGTCCCCAAAAATCACGGTTTCTCTTCATATCTTTGTCTCCCCTCCATGAAGAGATGAACGTAGTCTTGGCTCGAGATAAAAACAAAACTTTAGTCTTGCAGTACTACTGACCGTCCACTGCTGACCGTCATGATGGAGCGATGTTTTGCCCGACAGGGTGGCGAGTCGCTCACGTGACTGAAAACTATGAAAAAGCGAGTCAGCGAAGTCGGAACTGCAGCGAAACACTTGAATTTAATCTGGGAACAAAACATTGAAATGTTGAACTTGTCAGTGGACTGATGACAGCTGGTGAGTGGTTCTGTTTTACTGCAAAACATCATTTTTAGAAGGTATTTCTACATATACAGCTTCAGAAAAGCTCGCTCACCTTAACTGTCCAAGCACACATGGGCCGGAAACTCTCAGAACTGTGTGAGACATCTGGTTGATTTCTTTGTAGGATAGGCTACAAGCTGAAGGAGCGACTGTTTTGAGACCACAGTGATTGAAATTTTCGTTTCTTTTTGTTTTTCATGCTTTTGGTTCGTCTCCTCTTCCTCAGGCTCATTCTGGTAGTCGTATCTCACATGTCGCAGGCATTCAAATCCATCAGGACATTATTGACATTGAGACTTTTATCAGCTCATTGCTGCTGTGTGCTGGACGCCTGCGTTCCTGTGATAAAGCTGAGCTTTCTTCTTCGTGTGTTTGTGTGCACAGACCTCTTCAGCCTGTTTGCCAGTGATCTGGGGGGATATGCTGCCAGGGAAGATATAGAAGCAGTTCTGCAGGTCCTGGATGGAGAAGTCCCGGCATCCCTGAAGGAGTCCTTCGGCGAGGTGAGCAAACGCTGCAAAAGACTGCACAGCATTAATCTGTTAACTCATGCAAGTGAGCTGCAGACTAATGACTCCTCAGCTTCTATCGCAGAGCGCTTGATCGTTGCAGAGGTTTCAGTCACATGCTTATAAAAGAGCCATTGTTACTAGGAGCGCACAGGGAGCCTCCTCGCTGTGATAATACAAAGTTTGGCTTATCAGCGAGTCATTGTGCTGGTTATTAAAATACCACCTGAAAGCATGCAAACCTCCCCACTCCCACCTCCTTTATAGCATGCAAACATCTCTAGAGACACAACACAATAAAGTCTAATACTCAGGTGTCGCATTTTCCCCTGATGATGTTTATGTCCATTATTATCCTTCTGCAATTACATGTTCACTTCTGAAATCACCACTAACCAAATCCATGTCCAAGACTGATTGTTTCATTTGTTTAGATGCTTATTTGTGGGTTAAACAGAGTCGGGATATTGTTTGTGTGCAGGAGAAACAAAAAAGTCGTTTGGTACTGGGCCACAAGAGTTGAGGCTCCGGGGGGGAATTCATGGTTTTCAGGGTTTTTATCGGCTTTCAGCGTTATTCTTTTATCGTTTTTATCATTAACTTGGTTTCCCTAAGAGCCTTCTTGGAGCACAATAAATATCACTCAATGATTTCACAATGAGTTTATTGGAGCTATCATTAGCAGTGCTAGCACCAGCATGTAGGCTAACGTCCACACACATGTACGTAATGTGGTTGCACAGTTTATGTGCAGCTGTTAACATTATTTATCGCTGAAGTATCAAAATAATTTAAGTCAAGTCCTTCTAGAGGGAGGTGTTGCAGCTCGGCTCGCTCTATTTTGACCAGCTTGTGTTTGTGGTGCCAATCATCTCGCTGACTGAAGCACACATACAGAGTTCAGGCCTTAGCAAAGCCATTGTGACATATAACATGTTTAAGTGTCACTTTGGTTTTAAAGGGGTGGCTGCATTACCTGCTGCCTCGGCCACTGGTAGTCCAGGTGTGCACGAGGCCGTTCCTACAGTAGCTCTAAGTTTGTGCACGAGGGAACATTTGCATTCATCGGGGATCGTTACGATTCATCAGGTTTCTTATATTAGAGCCTCGTCTGTCGTTCTCTGTTTGATGTTTGCAGCGTGAAACTGACATCTGTCAACTGAATAGAGCTTCCACCTTGATGTGAAGCAAAGTGCATTTCCCTTATCTATGTTTGCGCCCTCGTCCTTGGCTACTTTCTGCAGTCCTGCCCCGGCACTTGTCACTCATTTTGATGAGCTGACTTCTTTAAAATGTCAGTAAACTTCTGTTGGGGGAAAAAGACGTTCAAGAAGCAGAAGTCGGTGCTTCTCATCACGACTGAATGATTCGATTTGTCAGACTTTGTGTAATTTGTTAGTTTAAATTTAAAAGCCCTAAACCCCAAAACACTTTGACTGATGAATAACAATAGCTAATGAGTCCGTAGCGACGGGCCAAAGCCTTTCCTCATTAAATAGCCAAACGAGGATGGACTCGGCACACGGCTGGCGATCGGTGTTTTGGCGACAGCAGATTCATTTTGCCTTTCTGTTTGTGCAGGGAGACAAGGTCAACTACGATCGCTTCAGGAACTGGCTCCTGCAGGACAAGGAAGCCTTCACTTTGTCCAGATGGCTGCTGTCGGGAGGAGTGTGTGTCACGCTGACGGATGACAGCGACACGCCCACGTTCTACCAGACCCTAGCGGGCGTCACACACCGTAAGGCCACCCCTAAAACAGCGTCCTGCAGCAGTGCGCCTGAATGTTATGTGTTTACTTCACACTTGAGACGCTCAGGTGTTCATTTGATACCTGGTTTGTTTTAGATGGACTTTGGATTGGAATCAGTCTGGATAATTATTCAGCATTTTTAGTCACTACAAGAAATTCTGACCTGCCTGGCCAAACTCTGCAATGCACAAGGCCTTACTAACCAATGTTGCTCCACAGAGAATAACTTAGAAAGCTTTTAATGTGAAACTGCTCCAAGAAAATTGATGGCTTGTAGCTTGTTAAAGCGGAGGGGAGGATTAATAAATAAAACAATAAAAAAAAATAAAACTTCAGCAGGTTAGAGCTGGTTTGAAGAGTAGTGTTTGTAAGGGGAAAAGGAGAGCATCAGACTCTTCTGAGTGGTGGGAATGCAGTTTGTGCTGATGGTGTTCCTGATGCTACCAGGAACCACAAGTTGGTATAAAGTTTGCATTAATACGAGCAGCAGCTGCTGCCAAGATGTGGAGGTTTCTTGCTAGAAGGTGATGACATATACCAGCAGAGATGGGCAGTAACGCGTTACAAGTAACGCGCTACTGTAATCTGATTACTTTTTTCAAGTAACGAGTAAAGTAAGGGATTACTACTGCAAAAACAGTAATTAGATTACCGTTACTTTCCCGTAGGAACGCTGCGTTACTGCGTTACTAAAACCGTAATTTTTTTGCGAGAATGTCTCACGACAGTGACGTAAGCGAGTGCGACGTTCGTGGCAACAGCTGTGTGCAGATCAACAGTGGATCACATATCGATTGTGGGAGAGAGTATGAGCGTGCAGCGTTTAAAGCGTGGAAGTACTGACCTTACTTTGAGTTTGATTCCATAAAAAGTGACAAAAACATTAGTGTCCGCTGTGCGTGGGAAGAAAACTTCTTTTTACAGCAAAAAAACCCCTAAACTTCCAACAAGCACCGAGTAGCTACGTAATGGGAAACTCACAGAGAAACTCGCGGATTCTTCCACTGACCGCGGCACACCTGCACCAGGGTAAACCTCCGCCTACCCCACTCCTGCTTTACAGGTGAAAATAGAGCAACAGGACCGCTGAGTCTTTGACTTTATTTATTTTCTGCTGTGTTTTACTTGCATCTATTTGAAAGACTGAGTGTAAACACAAAAAATATTTTATTTTATGTGCTGGAATGTGCAGAAAATAGGTTTAAATGTTAAACTAATTTCTTCCAGTCAGAGAATGTTGCAGATAATTAAATTTTTGCTTGATGCATAAAGTTAAAAGATTAAAACTAATAAAACAAGTTTTAAAAAGAGACTTTTCCATTTGATTACATTTTGTATGATGGATTATGCAGAAAAAGTAGAATTGGGCTGAAAGATCTATCGCTTTATCACCTCTTCAGGTTGTAAATCGTGTTTTTAAAAAGTAACTAAGTAACTAAGTAATTAATTACTTTTGAAAATAAGTAATCAGTAAAGTAACGGGATTACTTTTTTGGGGAAGTAATCAGTAATTAGTTACTGATTACTTTTTTCAAGTAACTTGACCAACACTGTATACCAGTAAACACAGGCTGCTGGGAGGAGCCTGTTGCATGTGAAGGTGCAGCCCCGTCTGATTGGTCGCGCAGAACGTTTGATTATTTGTAAATATTTGTTCCTGAATTCGAAGCAGCGAAACGTGCTGGTGGTTATTCTCTTCGTCTTGTTGCTTTCTGTTCTGTTTGCACGAACTGAACCCTCGGCTTGGACCGAGCTGCAGAACCACTGAAAAATTAAAACTCAGAATCCTTGAGGCCAATTCCACACCTGTTTCAATGAGACTGATGTCATTTTAATTACATTTTGTTTGTGTGTGTTGTTGTTGTTGTTGCCTGTGTTTAATTGTGTAATATTTGTAACTGTGAGATACTTGCTGCTGCCTGTTTCGGCCAGGTCTCCCTTAAGAAAGAGGTTTTGAATCTCAGTGGGAGGTTAAATAAAAAAGCAGGGACTAAAAGTGAAATATTTCAGGGACGTGATAGATTCACTGTGTGATGTTCTGCCATAACGTAGTGAGTGAAACGGACATTTTCCCATTTCCATCTTCTTCTTCCTGCACCTCCGTCCTCGGTCTTGGAGAGCAAACGTCTCAGGAAACACCACAAACGTCTCCCGGCGTGCATTCCAGCTCCGACAGCGTTACACTTAAAACGTGCTGTTTTTAAACCCACTGACCCCGATTCTTATTTCATGTCGTCTTCCAGCTTCGTGACTCCATCACTCCTTCATATGAATCGCGAGTTCTTGTCAAAGTGTGAACCAGAGAACATGAATGTTGATGCTGTCGAGTGTCTTCCCATGCTGACAGCCACCTCTGTCCCAGCCGGCTCTTATGTAACAAAAGTATTTGAATGGGTGGTTTTATTTCTGCCTGATGTTACTGATTGATTTGTGAAAGACTGTTCAGGGTCAGTAAGTGTAGTATAGTGCAGCGTGTGCAGTACAGGACGTTACACGAGTCCTTAAAGATATTGTCCTGATGAGAGAAACTTTGCTTTGCTTGTGTAAAATGAAGGAGCTGAAAAAGGCTTGATAATGAAACCTTTTCATACCCTACAGTTCACTTTAGAAACACGCTGTGGTTTGCAGATACAAAGCCTTATTACCAGCCCAGACGTTTGATCTACAGCACAGTGTGTCTAAAAACATGATTACGTCACTCAGAAACAGCAAGTTTTTACTCTACGACAAAGAGTTTAAGACAAAAAAGAAAAGAAAAAAATTGGTTACTGTTATTGTGTTGAGGACGTCCTCGCATACTAAGCTCGACATAAGCAGGTCATAGTGTGTCTATGCTTGCAAAAAGTCTTTTAAAAGAAGTAGTGTGTGATGTAGCAGTACACTTATTCTGTCAACACGTCTCCACAAATCAGATTTTTTAAAAACTTTATTCTAAAATGATTTCTTAGCCAACTTCATGCCACATGATTCCCTGACCTCATTATACCTTAGATCCACATTGTTCCACAAACACAGAGAGATGCATGTGGGTGTGTCACATTGGTTTGTGGCTTTTAGCTCAGTTTTCCACATTTGCGTCTCACAGTTACAGTGAGAGTAACGATGGAGCGATCGTACGAACAGCAGTGATTGCTGGCACGTCAAACAAAAGCACGTTCTGTTGTTTGCTGTAGGTCAGTGTTTTCACAAGACCAAGAAGTAAATTTAGCCCGTTAAGTTCAGATGGCTGCAAAGAAGCTGTGTTGTCCAGAGAAGCTGAGGTTGTCTTTAATCTGGCTGCTACCAGCTTATCCTCTTACCTTTGCGTCTCTTGATCTGTATTTGTGAGTGTGAGATGAAGAGAGAGCGTGACTGACACGGCCCTGGTTCATGACTCTTTCCAGAACGAGAACATAAAGCGTGACTCGCGGCGGAGCTTAGCACGGTGAATCTGCTGCTAACATGCTAGCTTGGATGCTATCTTGGAGTTATTTGAGTAGAAATCCTTGGAAATAACCTTCCAGGCAGCTGATGCGGGGAGTTTTGCTGTGCTACGTACTGGCGGTGGCAACACCTGTGTAAGGATGTTCCCTGGATAATGGTATGGTATCTCTGCTGCCACTCGGACAGAGTAGCACCTCTGGGTGGGTATCAGACCTGCAGGGCGCCATGACGTGTAACGGCCCGTCATCAGATCGGTTTTGTCATTCAAATGAAAAGTACCTGGATTTGTTTTTCGTTGGTAGATTTATGCGTACCAGCATCTGAGTAGCACATCTAGCATAGCAGCAGTGCAGGTCCTTGGACTCTGTAGAAGTTAATGCACGTACTCAGAAGAGAAGACTGCTAAACTGAAGCTCATCATCATTATAAAGACGTTAAATCCAGCAAAGAATGGCTCTTGTGTGTCTTCGAGTCTACGCCAGTGTTTGTAGAAGTGAGCCTATGGTGGATGGGAGATGTGCAGGAGTGGATCCAAAGTGAGCCTCGTGAGTTTTATAGATTAGCAGTCAGACCGTCATTTGACTGAATCAGAGCCTTCAGTAATATTTCTGGCTTGTATCATTTCCTCCATGCAGTCTCCGTACAGTCCCTGGTGTAAATCATTCGTTTTGTATTCAGTGTTTCCTTTAACTTTAAATGTCTGAACCAGGAAGTGAGAAAGGTCGTCGAGCTGTGTCGACGTCCGTGTCTTTACTACAGAGAGTTATAAAAACCTTCTCTGAGTCAGAGAGAAGTCTGGGCTTCAGCTTCACCTGCCTCCCATCACTGCAACCTGTTTGTTACCCGTAGCTGCTAAAAACAAGCTTTCAGCCCACCTGACCGAGAATCCACAGTCCAGTTTCTACCAGGAAGTGCCGGCCATTTGATTCATACGTCTGCGTTTGACAACTATTATCATTTTGGCTACCTGCCACAGGCTAGCTGACTAGCTGCTGAATCCAGTTAGCTTAAGCTGCAGATTAGAAAGTTAAAGGAGGAGGCTGGTTGTTACCCCGGGCGGAGCTTCATGTGCTATATCGGTCTGATCCGTATCACTTTGTGACAACCAGAGGCAAATTCTCCCATTGCTCATTGCATAACCCTACCCTGGGTTTACTGATGGTGTGTGTGTGTGTGTGTGTGTGTGTGTGTGTGTGTGTGTGTGTGTGTGGTCACCAAATGTAATTGCTTAATTAGCAATAATTAGTTTATATGATCCTAAATTTGTACTTGTGGACTTGTATTAAATTTCCGATGACACGTTTGAATAAATTTTTGTATTTCTTTCTTTCGGATGGTTAAACGTCACCTGGGCTACACCTGAAAGAACAACATCCTGACCTGTCTTTAAACATTAACAAAACGCTCTGTTATAATCAGTGAGAGTTGTGACACCACAAAGTCGTCGTTTTAGCCGGCTTTCATTGCTGACATGAAATAGGCTCAATATTATCAATTTATTGGTTCTTTCTCAGTCTCACTGAGCAACGTGCTTAAAGCCATAAACACACACAGCGCTTTAAATACTGAACTAGTGTTCAGCGTGTCTTCTCACACACTTTTTTGTCACTGTTTTGTTTGCAGCAGTTGCAATGCTTTCATTCTGTATTAGTTATTTAAACCGTTTAAAGAAATCAGAAAGGAAACAGAACGACCTTCATCCTTTTAGACTGTTCTCATGGAGAAGATGTGAACGTAGACGGGAACATAACCAAACGAGCTGCTAGGAGAAGCTGGCCGACTGTTTCTCAGTGGAGGATAATGACCGAGCTCTGCTGAGGCAGTGGAGACAGCCTGGTTCTCCCCAGGAGATCCTTTCTTCTGCTGATGTACGATAAAGTATCTGAGTGCGCTCGTGTCGTGTTGCTCCTCCATACTCCCACAGAAGTTCTTCCCTCACCTGTCAGCAGCATCACTTATGGATCGCATGCTCCCGTGTTTTCTTTCCTCTTTGCCCTCAAGCACCATATTTATGATTCAGTACACAGTGTTATTTTTCTCCATTTGCATGGTTTGTACAGTAATAAAATTCAGTTAGAGCTGCATGACGTGAGAAAAATGTGCATCAGTAATGAAGATGCAAGAAGAAGGTTTGAAGTTTAGAAGTTTTAGCCGACACATCTTAAGTAAAAATATCCGATTAAGCTGAATAACCTGTAAAGAAAAAGATAACGATTAACGCAGATGCTTCATGTACGCTGGGCTGCATTAACAGCTGATCTGCCTGCATTAGACATGCTGATGCGCCTCACATGTAAAGAGACGTTCAGGTCTGCAGTGCATGTTTGCAAACGGCTTTCATCTGGACGATCTAAAATACAGTTTGCTTTTATCTTTCCATTCTCACATCAACGGTGCTGGATTGGTCATTTACAGAAATCAGGTCAAATTCAGATCTGCGGTGTTTCAACTGTTTCTTTGTTGTTCCATTTTAAATTACACATTCGTTTTGGCTCTGTGGCTCAGTGCCGCAGACAGTAACCGTGTAGCCGCGTGGCAGCTGTTCCATAGTTTTGTTACTGTAACCAGGATAATATTGTTTGAAATAAAAACACAGACGGCTCCGTCAGCTTCCAACGTGACATTTTGAAGTGACCTTGAGCAAAAGGGGGTGGAGTGAAGTTATCAGCTGATACTAGCTAGCTTGTTTGGCATGCTGATTTAATCAACTGTGAGCAGCAGTGTACAGACTAACACACCTGTTTATGAGTTCCCAGCAACAGACTAACAGAACACGACGTTTGGCTCTCGTGTTCTTGGCTGTTCTGTACCACAGCACCTCATCTGTCCCGTGCTTCCATTTAGTGATGCAGAAACACCAACACCCCAGAAACGGTGGATGGAGCCCAGCCGGTTGTGTTAGCACACCGGACGTCCTGGAGCCAGTCTCAGGAAGAAATATAGTTTTTGTTTTTTGGTTTATTTTGTTCTTCTGCATTTGTCCCGTTTTCACTTTATGTATATGTTGGCAGTCTCTGGATGAATGCGTTGACTTTAGAAAGTCCAAACAGGCTTTAAACCTGTCTCATAAAAACTTTCTGATTTGCTGTTCCTAATTCTTGGAAAGTGTGGAGAAACTGCTCAATCAAATGTCACTGTGCAACATTCGCCTGCAGTACGATCCTTCAGTGACAAATATCTGACTGCCCATCTCTGTGCGTCTCCTGCAGTGGAGGAGTCTGACATTATAGACTTGGAGAAGCGCTACTGGTTGCTGAAAGCTCAGTCCAGGACCGGCCGCTTTGACTTGGAAACCTTCGTTCCTCTCGTCTCTCCTCCTATTCATGCGTCACTGAGTGAAGGTAAGACGATACTTGCTCAGTTTCATATCTGCATAGCTTTGCAATAATGATGAAGAAACGAGACCAAAGTGGCGTTCTCGCTTTGAATACGCGACCTCAGCAGAGAACACGACCTGCTTTAAGCGTGCCTAATGTTATGTGTTGTTGATCTTGTTTTTTAGGCTTGTTTCACGCCTTCGATGAAAATCGGGACAATCACATCGACTTTAAAGAGATCTCTTGTGGGCTCTCCGCATGCTGCAGGGGGCCTGTTGCTGAGAGACAGAAATGTAAGGCTCGCTGTGGATTCAGATCCACACAGACACCCCACACAAGTCCCACCGCTGCCCATAACAAGCCCGTTTCTCAGTTGAAGCTGATATCCAGGGTTTAAATGTCTTTTTTTTCCTTAAAGAAAGTCCCGATCGGTCGGTACAGTCATGGACCGCTCTCATCAGGACTTCCACTGGTGCTTGAAATTACATTTGCACTGGCAGCAGTGGCAGCGTGTCGGATTTCCTGCTCGTACACTGAACGGCACGATGCATCGGCGTGGTGCTTCATCAACATCATAAACGTCTTTTTGGTCTCTTTCACTTCCAGTTTGCTTTAAAGTGTTTGATGTGGACCGTGATGGGGTTCTGTCTCGAGATGAGCTTCATGAAATGGTGGTGGCCTTGCTGGAGGTGTGGAAGGACAATCGGACAGACTTACTCCCTGTAAGTAAACTCACACTGTCACACACACGCACACAACCCTCCAGAGCGATCAAGGGTGAACTTTCATATTTATGCCTACTGGAACCTGACTCATGCACAGAACTGTGCTCTGTTCTTTTAACTGTGGAAGGTAATTATAGCAGTCAGGGTTTTGTGAGTGAGAGAGGTTTTTCTTTTTCTGATAACAAAATATTTTCTGATCTGTTTAAGAGACGTATGCAAATATGCACATTCAGCATAAATAGAATGTAAATCTGTAAATTTGTTCTCTTTGTGAACTTTTCCACTATCAGCATCGATATTTCTCCCTCCTCGTGTGTTTTTTTTTCACTAGTTTTGCATTTGGCTAGGGGCGTTACTGGTAGCATTAGGCGATACCTGGACCCTGCAGAGGTTGCACAGGTAGTTCAACTCCTCCAGG
Source organism: Maylandia zebra (assembly GCF_041146795.1). Lineage (NCBI taxonomy): Eukaryota > Metazoa > Chordata > Actinopteri > Cichliformes > Cichlidae > Maylandia > Maylandia zebra. Next base: position 2,250,906 of record NC_135180.1, on the reverse strand, counting down.
ATGGCACATCAATATTTTGCCATTGCCAGAAGGATTGCTGTTTGCTTCAGCACAGTCTGAAGAACATGAAGGAGATTCCAGGAGACCAACAGTTACTCTAGGAGAGCTGGACACGACTCCAGAAGGTCCTTAACCGTCAGCAGGACCGGTATCTGCTCCTTTGTGCACAGAGGAACAGGATAAGCACCGCCAGAGCTACAAAATGACCTCCAGCACTGGTGTGAATGTCTCTGACCAAACAACCAGACTTCATGACGGTGGCCTGAGAGCCCATCATCCTCCACTGGTCCACCACTGGTCCACCACTGGTCCACCACTGTCCATCACTGGCACCTTCTGTTTTTCACAGATGAGAGCAGGTTCACCCTGAGCACATGTGACAGATGTAAAAGAGTCTGAATGAGTCATGGGGAACATTGTTGCATGTAACCTTGTTCAGTAGGGGGGCATATCCACAGAGGGACATACAGACCTCTACAGGCTAGTTAACGGCACCCTGGCTGCCATCAGGTACCAGCATGAACTCCACTGACCCACTGTCAGACCCTGCTCTGGTGTAGTGGGTTCTTACTGGTGCACGACAATGCCCGGCCTCACGTGGTGCAAACGCGCAGTCAGGTACCAAAGGATGAACGAAGTGGTGCCGTCCACTGCTCCCATGCTCACCCAACCTAAATCCAAGTCTGAGACATCAGAGCATCGAGTGTCAGCAGGTTGCGCGTCAGACTGTCCGGGAGCTCAGTGATGGCCTGCTGCAGATCTGGAGGAGGTTAAGACGAGGCGCTTACTGTGTTTTGCTGCATGCTGATCTATTGTGTTGCTGTTGCAGGAGCTGCAGAGTAGTGTGTCAGACATAGTAGAAGACATCCTAAAGATGCACGACACAACTAAGGTAAGACAGCTCCATGTTATCGTCGTTGGAACACAGTCCTGTGCAAAACCTCTAAATACATAAATGCTCATTAGTATTCATGATTAATTTTTAAGGCTTTTAAAGCGTCTGCAGCTTTAAAGAAATCATTGCTCTCATTCAGAAAAAGCAAACACTTTTCACGCGGCCGTGTGAGTGTTGGCTGCTCACTGACAATAACCTCGCAGTCCTCAGCCACCTTATCTTACCCACAGCTATTCGAAGGTGTCACAGCAGTGTTTATTTTCAGAGTTGCGTGCCTGATTATGTTCGCCTTGGTTCTATTTCACTCTCCACCAGCTGGGTCACCTGACCCTCGAGGACTACCAGATCTGGAGTGTAAAGAGCGCTTTGGCCAACGAGTTCCTGAACCTGCTTTTTCAGGTCAGCACCCAGATGCTACAGTCTTAAAACTCACACAGTGTTCACATTGAAGTTGAGTATTTATTCGTTATCCTCGTGTATTTTCATCTTTATCTCGGTTCAGGTGTGCCACATAGTCCTGGGGCTCAGGCCTGCTACTCCAGAGGAGGAGGGGCAAATCATCAGGTACGTACCTGTCCTCGCCACCTGTCCAGTCATTGTTTGGTTGAAAGGTCCGATTTGTGATTTTCTCCTTTGTGTGTGTGTGTAGGGGTTGGTTAGAGAGGGAGAGCAGACATGGGCTGCAGCAAGGCCAGAACTGGTTCCTCATCTCGATGCTGTGGTGGCAGCAGTGGAAAGACTACGTTAAATATGTAAGTAGTGCATTAACGGGAGTTTTTATTGAGCTCTTTTCCCCTCAGACGTCTGTTTCTGTTTTCTGAGCTGAGCAGGTTTCTGGCGTCGGGAGCAAAATGATTGAGCGCGCGTTAGAAATGAGTCTGATCTCTGTCTAACACCTGGAACCTGTTCTGATGGTCGTCAAACCACCTCTGATATGTACCAAGATGTCACAACTTGTCATTAAGGGTACGGGGAGGTTGTCAAACATTGTCATTATGGGGAAAGCTTTAAATATAGCTGCTAATAGCTGACAGCACTGTGGTTAACATATGTTAGGCAGCGTCCCGTGATGCTGTGCGGTGAACGGCACAGGATCGAATATTCAGCGGACACTCTTTGAGTCGCCTTTTCTGCACCTAAACGGGAACTGGTCACAATCTCGTTACTCCATGCATTTGTTTATCCGGGGCCTTTTAAAGTCGAGTGCCCTGTTTTCACCTTCACCTCTCATTCACTTTCATACATCACTACAAAGCTTAGCTACAGGCCATTACATGCGTGACAGCTGTCCTGTTATTATTTATATATGTCTCGGGTGTGTGCGATTTAGCAGTGGTATATGTATTTATATTTTCCCCCACTTAAAAACATCTGCGACAGTTTCTGTTTCCATTCATGCACTTCCAGTCAGTGTGTCAGACTCATCGTTGCATCTTGTGCTGTAACTTCACTGGGACAGAAGCAGTGACCATCAGCCAGTAAGATAAAACGTGATAGCGGCTCTCACGGTAAACAATCTTGCCAATTGTGTCGTCTTCCCCTCAGGAGCATAAGGGCATCGTGGTGGAACAGCCGTCCATCCTGAGCTCACTCAGAACTCCAATGGCCACGGCCACCGTCGAGCCTGCCCTCCCTGAAAGCCTGGGAGGACCGGCCACGTCCGGCCACGTCAGCCCCACCGAGGAGAGGTCACCCGATGCCGTGTCCAGTGCCTCAGAGGCTACAGAAACTGGTCAGTCCGCACATCACGGATTGTAGATCAAAATGAAAATCGTGGGTGTTATTTTTGTACTATGTATTTGCTCTGCTCCCTCTCTGTCTCAGCAGCACTGAGCCCACAGGTAGCCTCAGCCACAGAGAGCTGTTTCGCACGTCAGCACAACGTCTCAGACAACAACAATCAGTGTTTTTCTGGAGCCAACGGCCACCTCCCCTCCCAGCTGGCAGCACAAAGACCTGGAGCCATCGACAACCAGCCTCTGGTCACCACTGACCCCATGAAGGCAAGGACTAACTCAGTATGGCTGTAATAAGGTCGCAGCTTTTCAGGCATAGCGCGCGTCCCGTATCACGTTCACAGCTCAGCTGGAGCATATGTTTGACACACGAGCTCAGAGAAGCCGCTCATTCCAGCAGCGTTGCACTCCCTCCTGATTTGCATTCTGGGTGGTGCTCATGCATCATGTTTTACAAAGCTGTGCGTCTAACAGACAGATGTGGTCCTGGCTTTTGACAATGAGGGCGTCTGCAATCTTTAGCACGTGTAAACAAACCCAAACCGTATGACCAGATTCTTTCTCGGTTTGTTTTGGAGTCGCTCCTCATCTGCTGGCAAAGGCTCCGCGGGGCCAGATGGCACCTCTCTTTCCTTTTGTCTTATCTTTCTGTAATCATCGCAGCATTTCTGCTCGTGTGTAGCATCAGGGTGCTGTCTCTTTTTATTATGCGTAATTCAGAGAGACAGACCAGCGTCTTTGTGCCCTTATTCGAATGCTGATGTGTGTCCCGTGTCCTGTGCAGGCGCCCACGTTAACTATGGAGGGCGGCAGGCTAAAACGCTCCCTGCAGCTGCTGCCTCGTAGAGACTTTGAGACGGTGCCAGAGCCTGTGTGGCGGGCGCTCTACCACTGGTACGGTGCCAACCTCAGCCTGCCGCGACCGGTGAGTGAACACAGCAAACCACTCACAAGCTAATGAACTTCACTTTCACTGTGATGCAGTACCTGGGAATAATCAGTCAGCTGCTGGGCTGGAGCAGGTCATCCATGAGCAAACAAATGAGTGTGTAGGCAAAACTGAAAAGTGCACTGGAAGTTCAAAAGTAGCTGCTTTCTATACAAATTCAATAAAAATAAATACAGCACATGTGTGTTTTTGTACTCCCTCGCTTTTATCCAAGCATGCACAGAGAACCACGACTGTGACAGTCATTAGCACTGGTGACGTTTCCACGGGTTACCACACTGCCGTCAAATTCAGCTTTATTTATAAAGCTCCAAATCACAACAACAGTTTCCTCAGGGGCTTTATATTGTACATAAGGTCATCTGTTGAACTTCAGCAACATGCAGATAGTAAGCACATGTTCTCTCAGTAAATATCCTACTTTACTAGTATTACGTGCATTTATTGTACTCCACTTTAGCTGCGTAGAAGTCACATGGTTTCAGATTTAAGTGCAGATTAAAGTTGAGAGTGCAGAAAAAAGGTTTATATTCAGATGTGCTGCATGTCTCTTGTGTTTTATGTTGATTATTAGTACAAGAATGTTTCATGGGCCTTTGAAATTCCTTCCCCTGCAGGTAATCTTGGAAAGTAAGACAGGCCAGCCGGAGCTGGAACTCTTCCCCCGCTACCTCCTCTTCCTTCGCCAGCAGCCGGCCACGCGCTCCCCCCAGTCCAACATCTGGGTCAATATGGGTATGACCAGCCTGCGAATGTTCCCACCGAATTTACCCCCCACAAGAGGTAACGTAAGCCTGCAGCAAGACCAGAGCAAGCCGTCGAACAGTGCTTCATTCAGCAACCCCGCATCCCCCGCCTCCTCTCCGTTAATCTTCTTTAAGTTGACTGATCCAACCCAGGCGATTCTCTGGAGTGAACCCACGGCGCACAAAGGAGAAATGCTGATCAGTCTAACACTGGAATAATCAAACCATTTTATTTTCATCTACACAGCTCGTCGTAGTGTTATTTAGCAGGTGGAGCAGTGAGCGGCGTAATCACAGTCGCCTCGGTCTCCCTGCTTTTCAGAACAATTTCCAAAATGAGGAAACTTCAGGAAAACCCCAAACAGGGAGCAGCAGCTGTTTCTAAACGCTATCCATCACCACATAAAGAAATGTGCTTCCTGTCAGCAGAAAACCTGTTGCTATGGTTACGTCCCCAATTCTAAAAAACCCAATGATTTTCTCACTGATCCGTGTTGTGGACAACGTCAGATGTTTAAACTAAGAAAACTATGAGCTCATTTTGAACACGTTTAAAACACGGAGACTGCAGCGAGTTCACAGCTACGCAGCTTCCTGTCTCAACAGCACCTGTAAACAGACCTGAGGACAGCAGTGATGCTTTCGTTCTTGTCCGAGACGACTCCGCCTGCTCCTGTGGGGTCTTCAGTGTTTTTAGTCGGTCAAAGGTCTGGACTGCCGTTTTAGGGCCCCGACTAGTATGAAGCCACGCTGTGGTAATACATGCAGTGTGCATTGTTCCAGTGCACTTGCAGGTTCTAACTTCACTGTAACTTTCTGCACTGATGGTGCCTTTCCAGATGTGAAACCTGTGCTGGAAGGGCTCTGATGCACCCTAGACCGTCAGTGGCCCCTCTCTTCATTGGTCCACAAAGCAGTTTCTGTGCCTCGGTCCATTTTAAAACCATAAGGCCAGCAGCCTTACTGGGCCTGGATGTTCATTTCCTGATTCTTCTTTGTTTGATGGAACTTCAACCTTCATTTCTAATTACTGGGTGACATGAACACATGGCAGTGGCAGCTTGCAGCCCAATATTGATTTTTAGCTTTGTCAGTAGTTTCTTTCTCCAGATTCTTGGAGTCTTTTCCAGCAGGTGTGAGTGAGCTGTAGGTAGATGGCTGCTCAGCCATATGAGGTAAAACGCTCCCAGTTGACTCTATTTATAGACCCACCCACTCACACAGTAAGCGATGCCTGATTTTCAGCTCAGCGGTTCATTCTCTCTTGCATAGTGTATAAACGGACACCTGTAAACAAAAGATGTCCCACTGCGGCGAGATGACGAGGCGAAATGCGTAGGCGTGCGTAGTCACTCGAGCTGTAATCAGATTGGAGATGCTCAGCGCTCACCCCGAGCTTGCCGGCACTAATCAAGTCAACAGATCGAGTTTCTGGTTACAGGTTTCACAGAGCCCGCTGAGTTTTAGCTTCCATCGTGACTCACGCTATCTGGGCAGCCGCTGTCATTGCTGGGCATTCAGACCTTTGTTAGGCATGGAGTCGAGTATCTGATATACTGTAGATCTAATTTATACCTCATATTCCACAGAATGTAATCCTGACAGCTGTAGGCGGCAGTGAAGCATCACACCAAGTTTATAGGATGCTTAATTACAAAGCTGTGCACATGAAAAACCCTCCAATCAATCTCGATTGTAACAGGACTAATGTTGCCTGGTTTGTGTTTGATTTAATCCACACACAGTCCTCTAAATTCACTAAGTTGATTGACCAATCAAACCTGCACTGATTGCCCTTTTCTTGCTGCTTTCTTACAACTAATCCTCAGTCAGCAACATGCTGCTGTTGGTACCGATCAGCTGTTTGGGTCTGCCAACCTGTGAACAGATGAACAGTGATTATGTGAGAGCCAATGGGAACAGACATTAGTGTGAATGAATAATTGCATCCGAGCGTGGCTGGGGTATGTCACTGTTGCTTTCTTCGAGCAGGTAACGTGCCATCCCCCAACGCTCCTCTGAAGAGGATGCTGGCCTACACGGGCTGCTTCAGCCGCATGGGCACCATTAAGGACATCCACCTGTACCTGTCGCAAAGGCTCCGCATCAAGGAGGAGGACATGAGGCTCTGGCTCTACAACAGTGAGGTGAGGATCAAATCTCTCACAGCGATCCCCGCTATTTAACCCTGGACTTTGAGACACACACACACTGTTGTTATATTTTTGGGCTCTGATGAGATATTAGATATATGTTAGCCAATGTCTGCTTTGGTTTCCAGAGAAAGTAGAGAACAACCAGAAACACAACAGGCCCAGATGTTTGCAGGAGCTTTACTGTCATGAAGCTGATGAGATGCTTAAAAGGAAAACAGAGAAGAAAGCGTTTCGTAGGACAGAGCTTCAGATGAGAGTGCTGGACAGACCTGGAGAGATTATTGTTTATGAAGGCCATACGAGCCTTTATTAGAGTTTACTGCAGCACACTGAATGCATTTTAAAGGAAAATGTATTCCCAGTGTCAGAACACTTTCAGAATCCCAAAGCGCACATCCAACTGCATGAAAGTATGTTTAACAGGGAGAAATCCACTGCTTTTAAAAGCCTTGTGTTGTTCCCTAAATCCCATTTCTATTGAAGAAAGCTTGAATCTCCTGCAGGAAGCACTGCTGCTACAAAGCAGAGTGCTAGATGCTTCCTGTAGACATTATTATGTAGCTGAAAGTTGGGGGTGGTGGTAAGTCTGAACTTATATGTGCATTCGTTCAGTGTGGAGCAGTCTGTGGCCCAGCAGATCGTTTTGCCCCCCAGGACCTTCTTGCAGATTAACCCGGCCCAGACTACAGCTGCTTTTAAAATAAGCTGACACAGAAGAAAGCTGAGCAGAGCTGTTAGCCCAGTGCTGAAAGAAGTCAAAAGTTATTAAACAGCCATATGAACTGCAACCAATCTTCTCCTGTTTCCTTTACCTGTTGTCCACTAGAACTACCTCACACTTCTGGATGATGAAGATCACACACTGGAAAGCCTGAAGATCCAGGATGAGCAGCAGCTGGTTATTGAAGGTGTTGTTTCTCCCCAGAGTTGCTGATCGTTCTGTATCACGGCACAGCAGAGTGGAACAAACATGTCTTTTGTTTCTCCACAGTCAGGAACAAAGACATGAGCTGGCCTGAGGAAATGTCTTTCATTGCCAACAGTAGTAAGATGGACAGACACAAAGGTAAGTTTAAAGAGCGCACTGTGCAACCGCTGACATGCTCTGATAGGATGCTGTAATGTTTCTTCTGCTTTTGCCTCTAAAGAAAAGGCTCTGGAGATAATTTTTTGGCCTTTGTACAGCTTTATTTGAAAGGGTAGAGTGACGAGAGAGCGGGGGGGAGACGTGCGGCAAACGGCCACGGGTCGGATTCGAACCCGGGTCGGCCGCTCTCAGCCACGCGGCCTCATATTGTGGTCGCAAATTTTGAAGCAACCCTGATAACCTTCTCCCACCAACGATGTGGAGATCCAACCTCTTTAGATCCAATTAAAATCAAGACACTCAAAAAGATGCTCTGGAAAAGAGTAGAATTCTTGGAACAGAGTTTAATACACTGAATCATATGAACAGCAGGAAAAATACATACAGACATTTAGCAAGAAAATTGCAAAGCAGAAAGCAAGCAAAGCAAAACCCCGGGGTGTACAGCCTTAAGCACAGACAGCAGAGCAACACCGAGACGGACAGGAGGCAGCAGCAGGAGGAAAAAGAGCTCTGGGGGTGTCCTCTGGTCCCCTAATACAGGGACCAGTATCCCCCTGCTGCTGGGTAACTTTCCCACCCATCCAAACACAGCTGCAGGGGTCAGGTAGCGGCCAAGGTCTTGGCCAAAGGCCAGTCAGGACTCCGGCTACAACCCTGCTCTGGCTTATCACAATAGGTCATGACACAGTCAAACATCACACATTAATCCTAATTATTAAATCTTATACAGCAAGTGGCACAATCGTATAACATACATGCTTTCTCATATATAAAAACACTTCAGTGTGTGTGTGTGTGTGTGTGTGTGTGTGATTATATCATAGGATATTTTATCGTGATGTGTTCAGGATCTCTGTTACAATGTTACTGTTTTGGTTGTGCTGCATGAAAGATGTTGAGTGTGTATTAGTGAAGGTCAGTTACCGGAGCTGGAGAGTTATTCAGGAGAACTCTCAACAGCATCAACTGCCCTGTTACTGTAAAACCTTAATAACCTCGGTGAAGCAAAATGTCTTGTGCTTAAGACTCTACATTAAAGTTAAAATATATATGTTCAGAACACATAGATATATAGTGTATATAGTTACATAGTTATACATATCACACAAAAATCCACCACAATATGGTTGCTTGGTCTAGTGAGCTAAAGCGGCGCCCGAGCTCTGGAAAATGTTGAACTCCAAAATCCAAGAAGTAACTATGACCAGTGCAGATTATATCACTAAATACATTTTAATAATAATAATAATAAGTATACAGAATTATGTCTAAAGAGGAAAAAAGGATGTTTTTAACCCTTTGATCCATTTTTAAAATTTGTATAAAGTTTGTTTTGAAGTAAAGCAAAAGTGCTTGGAGTTCAAAGGTTTTTTGTTTCTTTGTTTAGGTGTTTGTTTTTTGAGGACTCCTGTCTAAGCGTTCAAAGACAGTTTGGCCTCATGTCCTTTATTCTCATATGTAAAAAACATATTGAAGTCATACGTGCTTGTATGTATGACTCTTTTTTTTTTCTTCAGTTAAGCATTTTAGCATCTGAACAGCACGTCTTTGTATCCCAACACAGTTCCCACAGAGAAAGGGGCGACTGGCCTCAGTAACCTTGGCAACACCTGCTTCATGAACTCGAGCATCCAGTGTGTGAGCAACACCAAGCCTCTCACAGACTACTTCCTCTCAGGGAGACACCTCTACGAGCTCAACAGGTGCCTTTTATTCAAAATATTTTATTGAGTATTTGTGGATATAGTTTAAAGAAAAACAGAAAACCAACTGTTCATAATGAATACAAAACAACAATGAGGGGAAAAACAAACATTTTCATTTTAACTAACTTTTGTTTTGGTGTATCAATAGAACCAATCCTATTGGGATGCGAGGTCACATGGCCAAGTGTTACGGCGACCTGGTGATGGAGCTGTGGAGTGGGACACAGAAGAATGTAGCTCCACTCAAACTCAGGGTGAGAAGTTGCAGCATTTCCCATATATTAGTCACAAAAAGAGTTTCATGTGCAGGCGGGTGCACATCCACAGGAGGCCACAGAATATTAAAGTGATAGTGTGGGACTGTCCTCGCTAGTATGATATTTTTGGCTCAGCTATGTTTTGTCGTGCTTATGTTCTAATCAGAGTTTATGATTCATTGCTTTAGTGGACGATAGCAAAGTACGCCCCCCGTTTCAATGGCTTCCAGCAGCAGGACTCTCAGGAGCTGCTGGCCTTCCTCCTGGACGGCCTCCACGAAGACCTGAACAGAGTCCACGAGAAGCCGTACGTGGAGCTGAAGGACAGCGATGGTCGGCCAGACTGGGAGGTGGCCTCTGAGGTCAGAGTTCACACTGCTGATTAATTGGAGCAAGAATAAGTTATTTTGGTTGATAAGATAATAAACATATCTGGATTATCATTTTAAACATTTCAGGTAATTACACTGTAACGGGGGAGTCCCTGAGCTTTAATTCAAATGATAGATAATAAATATAAAAACAAGCAAAAGAGAGAGAACCTTTAATTAGACGTAGCAGCAAAGGTTGGTCGGTAATGATCTGGGCGGGATTTTAAGCCACACCTCTGCAGTAGCCTCACCTGCACAGCCAGGTGAGCTATAGCCTTCAACCGGGTAAATTGTGTTGAGACTTCCAGGATCTTTGCTCAAGCGACTGAGTTCAAACTCTAAAGATGAACAAACACTCCTGTCAGGGAAGCCGGCTGTGCTTAATTCACTGTACAAGTAAAAGCTGAGAGCTTCATACGAGTGAATGCAAAAGAGTGATCATGTTCATAAGAACGTTACAGCACTGAGTGAAATACTGAGTCCGTATGTGTCCCTGTGGCGTAATGTTGCAGGACAATCGGAGCCCCGCAGCCTCGCTGCAGGTGATCTCGGCTAACGTTTGGAAGTTGCCAAATATGGCGTCAGTGTTGTTTCGTAGCACCCTGAGATTTAAGGACAGGAGACGCGTTTTTTTTCCAGAAATTGCAAAAAAAATGAGGGCGTTCTTGCAACCCACAGCTTACCTGGTATTCATCAGGCTTCATGTTTCCTTCAGTGGAAAAGGCTGATCACAGCTGTCCACTGGCCTCCGCTGCTCTCTCACGTGCATATTTAACAGGAAGCTTCTGCTCAGACACTGGTTACATTATTGTTGTATGTTAAGTTATTGTCAGGTTACTTTTCAAATGTATTGCACTACAGATTACAGATTACATGCCCCAAATGTATTTGGATTACTTAATATATTATCATGCTTTTTACAACTACATGAATGTCCTATTGCTGTGTGATTTATTACTATTACTGAAGGGTACTCTCCATACCAATAGCAACTAGATGTTTAAATCTTAATATAAATGAGTAACAGTAGGTGGACATTAGGTAAGGCTGCACTTTTTGCAGCGATCTCGTGTAGAAAACTATTCCGTGCGTATATAAAACAGGTCAGCGGCTCCGAACCGTAGTAAAGGGACCTCTGGCTGATACGTCGGGCTCGTAGCTGAAAACTAGCTTTACTTTGTTGTCTGGGTCGACTTTGCTAGCGAGAGACAGAGAGAGGCGTTGAAAGGGAACTTATTGTTTGGGAGGAAAACACGAACACAGTCGAGTCTTAATAGCTTACTTACAGCTGGGCTGTAACACTCTGCCTGTTGCCTTCATATTAAATCATTTTTTGAACAATAATTAAAAAATATTCCTTCACGTCATTACGAGCCGTGAGATTGAGCCTCGCGTGTTTGGGTTTCCACCGGCGTGGAATTATGAAGAAATAGAGAGGGGACAGCCTAACGTATGAAACAGGAAAAGACGCCGAGTAATCCCTTTATTTCAACAAAGTAACTGTATTGTGAATACAGCCTTTTAAAACGGTAACTGTAACAGAATACAGTTACTCATGTTTTGTATTTTGAATAACACTGGTACATGTACTCCATTACTCCCCAACGCTGCTTATTGTTGGTTACATTTGCTGATTTCTGTTTTTGCATGTTTGCTGTTTTTAGATCACAAAATCATTTTTATTATTAGACAAAGAGAAGTGAAGCAAATACAAAATGCAGTTTTTAAATGTTGACTTCATCTGTTATCAAGGGAAAGCTGCCAATTGTTATATTTTTAATTAACTGGTTGCTATTAGAGATGGACCGATCCGATATTACGTATCGGTATCGGTCCCATACTGACCTAAATTACTGGATCGGATATCGGAGAAAAATAAAAAATGTAATCCGATCCATTAAATATCACGAAAGCACCTCACAAAACTTGCAACACGCCGTAACTCACCTCAGAACGTTAGCACGTCGGAGCAGTATGCATCACGTGATAGAGCGGCTGTGGCATGCGGGACCTGTCGGTGGTCTGGATAGCATGTGGAGCTTCGCTAGCAACCCGGCATTTCATCTCCGACAAAGTTATCCCCGAGAGAAGTAAAGCAAGTGTGTAAGTCCATCTCTGAATGTAAAGCATTCCTGCGTTAAGCTTAACAAGCGATATATGGAGCGACTGCCTCTCCTGCTGCTACTTCAATCATGAAACTGATCAATGATCAGCTGATCGGCTTTTCTGTCGCGAGTCCGTCTCTCTAGTTTGCTTTTGGCCCACTTTGCACCAGAAAGAGGAAACCAGCGGCTGAACAACAGCAGCACGTTTAAGCTTGATCAGCTGTTGTTAGAATGTATTTAATATTACTTTCTACTCCAGGATCTTTTTCTACGTAGCTGACGCTGGTAACTGTGCAGGGGCGGGTCTAGCAAAGTTTAGCCAGGGGGGCCGATAGGGCATGAACAGGGAAAAGGGGGCACAAAGACATACTTTTCTTTCTTATTCTCATTTAAAATGTCGAGCTTTTAATAAATAATTATCTGACACCCAAAGTTTTAATTTGATGTAAAATGAATAGAAGTCCATTACTGTATATAGTGACTGTTAAGTCTAATATATATACCCTAGTAAGCTATACTACTTTTTCCTTTGGGAAGGTACCATCTGTGCAGTCTGCAATTCTGTTGAAGAAAGATGTTGAATCTATTTAATATTTCTTGAAAAATAATTGATTTCTGTGCATTTTTTTCACACTGCATCAAATTAAGGTTGATTACGTCGATTAAGCATCATGAGGTGGAGCGTGAGGGGTGGTTCCCTATTTTTTATTTATTTATTTTTATTGTTGCTGGGAGTTGGAACCCTATTAGTTAGGTTGCTTAATATTTATTCTAAGTACTCTTTAAAATACCAGAATAGGGAGGATGGTGTAGGTTTAAGTTTATTAGATTGATCAGTATTGCTGAACTATGAAATATTTTTTTTTTGCATACAGGTATAACAGAATAGCTTTAGTGTAGTTGTTGTTTTAAACTTGAGTATGAACTTATACAAAATGCAGCAAGATATTTAAAAAACAGTTTTGTTGATTAAAAAACACTATATCGGATTCATATCGGTATCGGCAGATATCCAAATTTATGATATCGGTATCGGACATAAAAAAGTGGTCTCGTGCCATCTCTAGTTGCTATAAGTCCTGTTGTCACCTTAATAGAACCTCTGGAAAATCTTCCAGCCTAAAAAGCAACAATCTAAAGAATCTGATGAGAAACAAGGTCACTGACACCTTTCATTGGATGACAAAGTAAGTTGTAAGGCTTTGGGACTCCAGTGACAGTAATTATCCACAAATGGGAAAACTTGGAACAGCGGTGAACCTTCCAGGATCAGCCAGGCTGAGACTCATCCAGGAGGTCACCAACACACCAGAACAACAAAGAACTGCAGTTCAGAGTTCACGATTCAACAATGAGGAAGAGATTGAGGAAAAATGGCATCTGTGTTTAAAGAAATCCCTTCTGGCATTTTAGTTTTTAATGAGATGACGCAAACCAAAGAGAGCACAAAGGCTCGTCTCACATTTAGCCAAAAACATACTGATGATGGCTTCTGGGAAAATGGACTGACGAGACAAAAGTTGAACTTTCTGGAAGGTTTGTATGGGCTCAAAATGTGGTCATAAATATTTTGTACTTGTAAAAAAGATTTGTGTGTGGACTTAGCCCAAAAAACCCTGCAAGTTACAAGTACGGATTTTGACCCTATTTTTCTTCCTTTAAGCTGATTGGTCAATGTCATGTCAATCACAAATTAAACAATCCAATCAGAGAACAGATGGGTTTGGCTGTCGGAGGGGCGCTTTTTTTGAACTGCAGGTCCTTGAAGGGTAATCTCTATATAAATATCCGATAGCAGCTAGGTCCCCTAACTTTCAGCAGCTGTTGAAAGGATAAAGTTGTGCTATATCAGTGGTTAGAAATACATCATTACTTTAGGATTAGTCTAACACAAAGTCAGGGCTGACCCAGGACCATTGCTGTGAGTCACAGTGCGCAGCATAAAAGTCCTTTCACATCGGACGCAGGATGTGCTGCTAATGCTAACTGCTAACTAAAAGCAAAGGATCCAGAATTTGTTGCTGGCTGCTGGGCTCTGTGGGTTTTTGCAGCAGCTCTACCTGCACTAGATGCACCTGCTCCTTGTCTTTTCTATCTCTGACTTTATGTGAACTACAAGAGTTTCTGGGGTTTTTTTTGCTAGTTCTTCAAATGTTCAATAAAAACATGTATGCTAATTCATAACGAAGAAAGCTTTGTGATGAAGACTGTCATTTCCAAAACACTGCCCGCCCCCCCCCCCCCCCCCGCATCCGCAGCGCTGTTGAAAAGGCTGTGGAAGTCCCTGTATTAAACACGTAGACCTGTGACACAAAAATCACCAAACTCGGACGACCACAGACTGTTTTCCTTCGTGGTGATGAAGGAAAACGCTGGGTTGGCATGTAAAAGGGCATTTATTCCCTTCAAAGACCTGCAGTTCAAAAAAAGCGACCCTCCGACAGCCAAACCCATCTGTTCTCTGATTGGATTGTTACATTTGTGATTGACATGACATTGACCAATCAGCTTAAAGGAAGAAAAATAGGGTCAAAATTCGTACTTGTAACTTGCAGGGTTTTTTTGGCTAAGTCCACACACAAATCTTTTTTACAAGTACAAAATATTTGTGACCACATTTTGAGCCCATAGGTTTGGGTTGCGTTACATGTGGTGTATAACAGACACAGCATTTTCTAATAAAGAACATGACAGCAACAGTCAGACAGGGTGGTGGGAGTGTGATGGGCAGGGGCTGCTTTTCAAAAACAATAAGAAAGGTATGAAAACAATCCCTTTATGCTAAAACACTCATTGTCCTCACTTCTACTCACTTCAAATCATATTTACTGTCTTTTTTTATACTATTTATTAATTTTTCTGAAACTGTAGGTGTCTGCAGTGGCACAAATCACATTTTATCTGTTGCTGTTTAGTTATTTGTTACCACAACCAAGAAAAAGAAAGAAAGGATGTCTTCAGAGGGAAGGACTTCCCCGTGTTGTTAAAGTGGCATTAACTAGTAATGTTCTTATAACGGTACAATAACTGTAGCTGAACTATTTCAGCTAACTCTGTTGGGAGATAGATGATAAAATTGGGTAAAACCTGAGAAATGGGGATAGGCCGGCTCTGACTTCTATCCTCAGGCTTTGTGGTCTCAGCTGAAAAGCGAGCCCTCCCCTCTTCAGAGGGATGTCGATGTTCATTCACAGCCTTTGCGATCTCTTTGTCTGAATCGGAGGATAAGGCACCGTATTGATGTTGGGATTTACAGAATTAACAGCGTATGATCTGGTGACGGTCTGCTATGCTTTCTCCACTCTCAGGCGTGGGAGAATCACCTGCGTAGGAACCGCTCCATCGTGGTCGACCTGTTCCACGGACAGCTCAAGTCTCAGGTGAAGTGTAAGACCTGCGGCCACATCAGCGCTCGCTTTGATCCCTTCAACTTCCTGTCTCTGCCTCTGCCCATGGACAGCTCCATGCATCTGGAGATCACCGGTGAGCAGGCCGATGAACAGAAATCAACTGTGCTTAGAGTTAATGCTGCAGAACTGATCAGTGTTAGTGGTTAAAGCTGGAGGCAGACAGGCTAGCACTGGGCTGGACTCCCTTTTTGCTTCAGAATAAAATTCTTAGCGTCTCAGATTTTGGTCCTTGTTGACATGATGGAATAACACCGTTGCTGCAGATTTGTTCTCCCACCACATCCACAAAGCTGCTCCACGAAACTGACATTAGGTCGTTCTGTAGGTCATTTTAGTGCATTGAACTCAATGACAGGTTTGAGAAACCAGTTTGCGATGATTTAAGCTTGTATCCTGCTGGAAATGGATAGTTCGTCTTGTAATCGGAAGGTTGCCGGTTCGAGCCCCGGCTCCGACAGTCTCGGTCGTTGTGTCCTTGGGCAAGACACTTCACCCGTTGCCTACTGGTGGAGGTCAGAGGGCCCGGTGGCGCCAGTGTCCGGCAGCCTTGCCGGAAGTGTGACTGTACACAAATGTTTCCAGCCTGGACGTAAGACCTGACCATGTTTCCCTCGTTCTGTCAGCAGCCTGTTTGAAGCCCTGCAGCAGTAATGTGTCCTTCTTATAGGAGGTCCACCTTTCGCTGTTTCATTCTCTCACACTCTGCTGGATTTGTATTTTTTTTTAAGTGAATCTATAAAAATGTGCTGTGTGGTCATTAAAACCTATTTCTTTGTTAAAGAACAAATTCTGAACGGTGCTATGCTGCGATGTGTCTGTAGTTATCAAGCTGGACGGCTCCACGCCCGTGCGCTACGGCCTGAGGTTGAATATGGACGAGAAGTACACCGGGCTGAAGAAACAGCTGAGTGAACTGTGCAGCCTGAAGCCCGAGCAGATCCTCCTGGCTGAGGTCCATTCTTCTAATATCAAGGTATTCGCACCACGCTGACGCTAAACGCCTCCTCTCTCATCTGTACGCCATGCAGCAGAAGACGGCATTAAAATGAAGGATTCGTTGAATCGTTTTGTCTCGAACCTTTGCAGTCACTGCTTGTTTGTCTTCGCTCATCTAGGTTACGATTTATACTTAAAAACTACAAATGTGTGTGAGTGATGCTCGTATCTCGTAACACTGCTGGCCTCATCCTCTCCTCAGTGAGACATGATCACGTTATGTTAATGTTCCTCACAGTTTGGTTCAGACGTGCTGACAGCAGCGATCAGGAAAGCCACGGTACGTGCATAATCGAAGCGTGTGGGTCGGAGCCACATTTTGGCCGCGTTGTCTCATTGGTGTGTGGAAATGTTGCTGTGGTGGTGGAGGTGGTGGTCGCTCTCCTGGACGACATAAAGGGCCCGTCTGTGGCAGGCGGTGTGGTTGGTTCTTGGTGGGGGCGTAATGCTGTGTTCAATCCATGACCGTACACACTCACACTTAGACCCTGGTGAAAGTCATACGTTACTAACTCTAACCTTGTAGTGTTTTTAACACGAGACTCTTTGTGTTAAAAACACTCATTTGTCTGTCAGTCCACATGGTTACGTTTCCTCTGTGAGGTGTATTTTGTGTCCATAATAAGAATCTTGATATTTTAGGCGATCGTATGCGGCGCAGTGAGAGCGCTCCAGAATTAACGGCTGAAACGTCGAACACGATCAAAGATAAAAAGTGCCAGAGGATGTGAGTGCTGCTGCAGCACGTCTTCCAGTTGTTATACGGCTGCATGGAAACACGCAGCTGCTGCTGCAGATAGTGGTGCCACGGATCACGGTTGATCCGAAATCCGAACCGATCCCACTCCACGGTTCGGTACGCACGTGACCCGAAGACTCGGGGGGGAAAAAAAAGTATGTGTATGGTGCGCGTGGTCAGTCTGTCAAGCGATAGTTATGGTCAGCACCAGCGGTCCAAGTAGCGGAGCAGAGGAGTTTGCGGCATTTAAGCAGCCCTTTGCTGCCCAGAGTGGTAGATACAAAGCCCTGCACTGCCCTATGGATTACATTAGATTAGATGAAACCTTATTTATCCCTCGGGTGGGTTCCTCCGGGACATTCAGTTTCCAGTAGCACAGCACCCACAGAAGTTGCAGAATGTGAGCAGAAATATACCAAATATACACATTTATAAATACAGAGAATACAAAAGGGATAAATAGGAATAAGAATACAAGGGAACGGCACATTTTAAGTATTGTGAGTCTGTTACACCGTTGGATATTAACAACAACTATTGCACAGTGAAAAGGCACTACAGCTACTTGTTCCCCCCTCCTCTGTCCCCGTTTCCCCTCCAGCGAGGAGTTAAACAGTTTGTTGGCGTGTGGGACTTTTTAAGTCTGCTGGTCCTTGACGTTGGGAGAAGCAACCTGTCACTGAACAGACTCCTCTGGTTGTTTATGGCCGTGTGCAGAGGCTGCCCAGCATGGTCCATAATGTCCATATTGCACCTTAATTTGTTTTTATATAAGTGCCTGGAATGAGTCTTCAGTTGAATGATTTTTAATAGGCAAAAAATACTTGAATAAGTAAACGGCGAGTCGAATTTTTGTCTTTTTTTTCTATTTTTGCTGATCCGAAAATTGATCCGATCCGTGACTTTAAAACCGTGAGAGTTTTGATCCGTTGCACCACTAGCTGCAGACGCCATTTAGCACCATCTACGTGAACGAGAGTTAAAGTCCTACCAAGGTTTTAGATGTGTGGCACAAACCGGCGTGTAATGAACTCGTAGTTCTGCTGAAATGTTTGCATGTAGGCGTCTTTATTGCTGCAGTCTTATGTGCTGACCTTTGGTTTTCAGAACTTCCCTCAGGATAACCAGAAGGTCCGTCTGTCTGTCAACGGCTTCTTGTGTGCGTTCGAGGTCCCGGTGCCGGGTTCACCAACATCACTGAGCTCGCCCACGCTGACAGGTGTGTCATCTTACACATGTCTGCGCACTCACCAGAGAGCTACCTGCGAGTTTCTCATTTTCTCCCCTCCTCCATCAGATATCACACCTATAGCCAACAATACAGCTGCCAATGGGCACGTGGGCAGTAAGCTAGACCTCATCCCTAACGGTGGGCCCTGCAGCCCTGAGACGCCTCTGACCAACGGGGTCGCCAATGGACACATCACACCGGTGCACGAGAGCCCCTTCATTGGATACATCATCGCTATGCACAGGAAGATGGTGAGAACTCGTAGAAAAAACTAATGCAGTGTCATTTTTATGGTTGTTGTAGACGTAACACGTAAATGTTTGTGCCCCCCGCTTTAGATGCGCACAGAGTTGTACTTCCTGTCGTCTCAGAAGAACCGACCCAGTCTGTTCGGCATGCCGCTCATTGTTCCCTGCACTGTGCACACCAGTAAGAAGGACTTGTACGACGCAGTCTGGATCCAGGTGTCCAGACTGGCCAGTCCCCTGCCCCCACAGGAGGCCAGCAACCATGCCCAGGACTGGTAATTTCCTCCTACGAATCTCTTTATTAGAGAAACACTCGTGTGATTCTGTTGAGTAACATTCATCTGAAGAAGCATTTACCCTCTCGAGTGTGAACCTGAGCGAACTTCCAGACTCTCCTCTGTTAAACTGAGGCAGCAGGTCTGTCCGGACGAAGTCTCTTACGCAATCAGGATCAGGTCGGATCAGCATCAGCTGTCTAAAGCTTGATCCGTGCCACTTCCCTTGTTTAGTGTAATTTAATTTTGGAAGGAAAAAATAACTTTGCTGACAAGTTTGTTGACATTTTTGTCTTCCTTTAACTTGCAGTGATGACAGCATGGGCTATCAGTACCCCTTTACTCTGAGGGTCGTGGGCAAGGATGGAAACTCGTGTGCCTGGTGTCCGTGGTACAGGTAAGAGCGTTTCGGATACAGACACTCGCGACTAAAGCCGTTTTCACACACGCTCTGCAGCTCTGAGGTGCACGCAAAAGCTCAGCTGTGTGACGCAGCCGAACTCTCTAATCCTCCAGCCCCCAGCGTGCAAATGCTGCAGCTAATATCTACGATAGACGCCATGCACGCCGTCTCCTGCTGAATTACAATACTGGAAATACAGAGTTTTGTTGTTTTTGTGTGCTTAAAGTGAGAGTGCAGCTGTGGCAAAATAAACCGAACCTCATTGTCCTGAAGTTCTGTGAAATTCAGGCTTACATACAGCTTAAAGTGGGAGTAGCACATTTTGATGCAAGATTATGACATTTGATTTGTTGTAACCGTGTTCTGTAAGCAAAACTCACACATCTGTACTGCACATCTGTGTGTTTGCAGGTTCTGCAGAGGCTGTACGATAGAGTGCACAGAAGACCGAGCTTCTGTAGGAAATGCTTACATAGCTGTAGACTGGGATCCAACTGCCCTGCACCTCCGCTACCAGACCTCCCAGGAGAGGGTAAAGGATACATGCACGCACGCACGCACACACACACACACACACACACACACAGCACCAATTCAGGCAGAGAAAAAGTCACTTCGAGTTAGAGCAGTAATGGAATTTCTGTGAAAATGGTGCTCGCTGTCATTAACGTCATCATTTGTAAACACCAGCTTTCCTCGGGGCAGGAGGAGTGATGAGCAGCAACACTGCTTTCATATTTCACACCGTCATATTAGCAATTCTACATCAGGGTCCAGTTGTCCTCATGTAATGATCGCTGTGCAAACCAGAATATGGTGTGATTCAGAGTATGGCCACACGGAGGCGTCAGTGAGTCAGTAAATGTCAGATTAAAGTGTCCAGACTCCTTCGAGGTGTGTTGGTAAGTGCTGTGGTTTATGTGAATTCTAGGAAAAATGAGTTTCTGAGCAGTAAAACTTGTTAGATGCATTAAAGTTGCACTTTGCTTGGCTCTAAAACGACACCTGGTAGCTGTTTCCCCGAGTGTCTGCTCTCGTGGTCCATTATCCTCCGTCATGCATCGCGCTCCTCTCCCTGCAGATTGTGGAGGAGCACTGCAGTGTGGAGCAGTCTCGGCGAGCTCAGGCTGAGCCCATCAGCTTGGACAGCTGTCTGAAGGCTTTCACCAGCGAGGAGGAGCTGGGAGAGGACGAACTCTACTACTGCTCCAAGTGCAAGACCCACCGACTGGCCACCAAGAAGCTGGACCTCTGGAGGCTGCCACCCATACTGGTCAGGAGCAGACTCGTGCATCTGAGTGTTTTATGTGAAACGATGCGTGGGTGTTGGTAGCATTTAACGTTCTCACGTGAAATAAATTTAGAGACGGCGTCTGACACGTGTTCACTTGTGTAGATTGTCCACTTGAAGCGCTTCCAGTTCGTGAATGGTCGCTGGATCAAGTCCCAAAAGATCGTCAAGTTTCCACGGGAGAATTTTGACCCCAGCGCCTTCCTGGCTCCCAGGGACCTCGAGCATCGCTGCCTCCACTCCCGCAGTGAGAGCGAGGATCTGCTGAGGGTCGGAGAAGACAATCTGTCCTCCATCTCTGCACCCGCTGGCTTTGGCAACCTCCCCAAAGGTACGGCATGTCCAGTAAAGACTTTCATCACTGTTTGTGTTTTTTAAAGAATGTGAAAATTGAAGTGCTAATGCTTTAACACTGCTGCTTCCCCAACAGCTTCCCCAGCTTCAAGCAGGAAGTCTGCTCCCTCTCTCAGCCGGAACAGTAGCCCGTCTGGCAGCCCGAAGGCCGGGAGCGGAGGCCGCAGACCAGGTCGGTTGCGCCTTCCCCAGTTGGGCAGCAGACATCGCCTCTCCAACAGCAAGGAGAACCTGGACGGAGCAGCTAATTCTGAGGCTGAATTGAGAGACGATGCACCGCAGGCGGACCCAGAGGGTTCAGCAGCAGGAGGAGCGTCAGGGCTTCAGGGGTCAGGAGAGGGCGTTGCATCAGAATCGTCCTCCGGTAGTGAAGCATCCAGCAGCCACTGTGACGTGGTCCTCGTGAACGGAGACAGCAACGGGCTGTGCTCCGACTGCAGCACAGAGAGCAGCACGGAGCCGGACGGCTCTCTGCTGCAGCACAGAGACAACATGTGTCTGGATGCCATATACAACCTCTATGCAATATCAGTAAGTCAGGCGCTTTGTGCACGCTGGCATACGGGCGGGGAGAACAGTCAGACAAGTCCTGAATGTTGTTCTGCTTCATCTCTCCAGTGCCATTCAGGAATATTGGGAGGAGGCCACTATGTGACATATGCCAAAAACCCCAATGGGAAATGGTACTGTTACAATGACAGCAGCTGCAAGGTAAGGCACCAGCACACCTCCACTACTGTCTGCAGGTACTAGGTAACTAGTTACAGCCTCCTACACATCCAGTACGACCTCCACAGACTCAGCTTAGAGGAGCACTGTGCAGGGAAACAGATGGTCCTCTTAAAGCTGTGCTGGTTTATGTGGGTTGTTTTTATTGGTTAAAGTGTCTCACACACACACACACACACACCTTTACCAAACTTGTGATTGTTTTATCATGACTTTAACACATGCTGCTCTGCACACGCTGGGCACTCTTGTGTGATGTAAGGAAAAGTTTGGCTCTGTCGACACCCCAAATGCGACCACGCTGTAACAACACTCCGCTTTATTTGTTTTTTCATTTACAGGAAGTGCACTCTGAGGAGATCGACACCGACTCGGCCTACATTCTCTTCTACGAGCAGCAGGGAGTCAACTACTCCCAGTTCCTGCCAAAGATCGATGGCAAGAAGATGGCCGACACCAGTAGCATGGACGAAGACTTTGAGTCAGACTACAAGAAATACTGCGTCCTCCAGTGACCGCAGCTCGTCTTCCATCAGCCAGCACTACGCCCGCTCGCCTCTTTCAGCCTGCTGCTCTGAACAGGAAGCGCCAGAAGATCTCACGAACGGCTGACAGTTGAACCGCGCGCCGTCTTTATGGCTGCTTCGCAGCACTTTCTAAACTCGACTGCAAACACGGATCGGTGAAAAGGTTTGCTAAGACAACAGCGAAGCCCCTCCCTGTGAAAGCACCCGACCGGTGCACTTTGCTGAGCCCGACGAACTCCCATCAGCTCCCACCCCGTGATCCTCGCCATGACATAGATGTAAAATATACTTGCACACTAACGCATCTCTGAATGTATGGCAGTACGGCCGAGTCATGCAGCGATGTTGCTTTCTTATCGTGCACTTATCACTTGTGATGTCAGGATTCAAAACAAAAGACGGCTTTTTCTACCCAGAGTCACGATTTGACCTGAGCAGGGAAAAACCGATGTGCTCCAGGCGTGAGTCCCTGCAGGCCTACGGATGCCAACTGTACACGGGGCCCAGCGTTCACTGTGTGCTGGAGTCACGTTTGGTGCCACGGGAGACGACGGATGCCCGGGCAAGCTTTCAAACCAATGGTTCTGCTGAGGTTTTATTAGCGATAGTGTGAGCAGGAAAACGCGCGTCATACGCTACCTCATCGCTTCCTGCATTCTTTCAGCCAACTGGACCCCAAAAGTCTGTGACAGTATTAATATCATGAAATGCTTCCTTTTAGTGTAGGAGACTCGGTACATGCATTCAGGAACACCCCCACAAAGACCCCCCTCCCCTCCCAGGACACTCGGGTCCTGATGTTCACATCAAATTCGGCACGTTTGCCAAAAGCTGTGTTTGGTCCTGCAGCTGCCAAATATCCACGGTGATTTGTGCAATGTTGACCAGTATGTAGCCACGACGACTGAGAACCTGGGTTTGTTGGGGACAGGTGCCATGATTTAAAAAGTTGTACGGTATATGTTTAAACGCTTTTTTTTGATTGTGTAAATGTGTCATTTTAGAGGATCTGCTTTATTTTTTTAGTTTTTCTTAGAGTTGCTTCAGGCTACCTAAAGGCCCCGCCTGTAGACACCAGGCACATCTCCACGGGGCTGATGCAAACCTCTGCAGTTCTCTGCTGTCCACCCAAACCTGGACTTCCTGCGTCCATCACAGCTAATTATTTTACTGTTTGTTATTTTAAAAGTGTCAAAACGGAAGAAGCAGAGATTTTTTTATTTGCTCAAAGCCTGTAAACCACATTACCCATAATGCTATTCAGAATCCAACTTTAGCCTTTATTACTGTGTCTCATGTGGCTTCTGTGCTTACACTTCACTTTGCTCACATTCGAACGAGTCCCACAGATCGCTGTGAGTGTTTCTCACCTTCACCGGGTGTCACCTTGGCTACTTCGCACAGAGGCAGGGAAGCCTTTGTTAACCATGAGTGTTTCATGTGTTGCACTGTTGGGTTTTTTGTTTTTCACGCAACTAGAGCAGCTTTGCATGATTCACAGTTCAGGTACTTTTGGTTGCACCGTGCAAACGTGGAGTTGGAAAAGCACCTGGGTTCTAACTTCTGTCCCTGAAGCGATCATAGTTCATATATCTACTCTCAGTGAATTCATACAGACCTGATAAACCTTCCTGGACTGTGAGGTCAGAAGTCATGCTGTTTAATATGAGCAGTGACTTTTGCACCAGTGTGTGCACGATAGGAAATAAGGAAGAGCTCCTTCAGTGTCGAGTGCGGACGTGCACTCATAGATCGGACGGATATCTAACAAATATCTCCGATAAATTCCCACTCGTGTGATTTCTCTCCCCTGTCAGAGTTCACACACTGTGTCAGACAGTTTGTAGTGTACTGACACGAGTATTTCATTTGAGTGAGAGGCGAATGCAATGACCAATGGAGCGGCTGCAGAGGGTTGGTCAGTCGCTTCTCTCCGACTCCACATCATTACATTTTTAAAGCTTCCATCTTGTATTTTTGAGTTGTTTTAATGTGTAATAGGAACAGCAGGCTCAGCCTCGGGTTCAATGCCGCTTAGCACACCTAAAACCTGAAGCATGAGTGTATAAAGATGCAGTGAAGTATCGCTGCAGTGGTCCCACCTCCTGCTGCTTAGGGGATCATAGATGCTCCTGGAACACTTTTTAGTTTTAGGGGGAAAAAATGAATCTATGGATAACCACGTGTTGGCTAGCTCACTGGCTACAGCCTCCATAGGCTGGTATATTAGTCACTTGTGCACTTGGCCACATCTGCCCTGCCGTGTATGAGCAGCCTGCTTGTGAATGACACCACCAATGCAAGCATTCACCTTTCTGAGCTTTGTGGGTATCGAGCCCGGAGAGCCGTGTGAGGTGCCCCGTCCTGTGCAGTCTGATCGCTGCAGCAGGGGTGCTGAAACCACATATTTGTGAATGGGTACCATCAAAGCACAACACAAACTGTAAGGTCTTACTCCAGCTTCTGTATTTCTAGCAGATCTTAATGCCCAGTCTCAATAGACGGACTTTCACAATCTCATTTTAATAGCTTAGTGTTTCATATCTTAAACCAGTTTCCCCCTTTTCCTCAGCTGAGCCATCCAGTGGGCCAGCCACACCCTGATGGGTGTCCAACAAAAGCGAGTGACATGTCAGTGTAGACGGAGCAGTGTCCATTTTTAATGATTTCATTTCTTAGCTGCTGGCATAACGTTTGATGACTGGGATGATGGTTTCTGGTGGAAATGAATAAATATTTAAACTTTTTCAGGAAGTTCTATGAAAGTTTTAAGAAAAATCAAATAAGTGTCTTAGAACGTTTTCACCTTTTGCCGGGATGTTTTCAGGGAAATGATTTGGAAACAACCATCCCCCCGTAGACAGATGTGCTCACGTGTGGAAAGTAACCAAAGTCTGTTTGTGTGAGG
Organism: Maylandia zebra; assembly: GCF_041146795.1. Classification (NCBI taxonomy): domain Eukaryota; kingdom Metazoa; phylum Chordata; class Actinopteri; order Cichliformes; family Cichlidae; genus Maylandia; species Maylandia zebra. Next base: position 2,225,784 of record NC_135180.1, on the reverse strand, counting down.
AGCGTAAATGCATCGCTACACGACTAGAGCCAACGTTCGAGCAAATGATTTGTTTCTGCCGTTCCTCCTTTCCTCTGAAGGTTTGGCTGCTTCGACGTGGCTGCTGAGGTCTCTTTGAGATGGACGAGCCCATGTTTTCACCGCGTGGTTCCAGCTGCAGAGTTCTGTGTGTCTGCTTTGTAGCAGCAATGGCGGAGCTCCTGTCACGTCAGGGGGCTCCGTCTAATCACTGTGAACAGACGGCAGACTGTCGATGGCGCCCGGCTTCGTCTTCTGGAGCGCAGAGCCTCGTCTCTGCGTTCGTCCCCTTTTTTAGCTGCTGTATTTGTGATGAGACGACTTTGTTATGGATGTACTTGGAGATAAATCTGTCACTGAATGAAACTTTATTTCCTTCTGCAAAGATCACATTTGTTGAACAAATGGAAATGTACATAAGAGTGTTATTTATGTTTGCTTGGCCAGCTCTTTTTCTTTCCCCCTCCACCCTCCTGCCGTCGCACTGAGCTGTAGACAGTGTCCAGTTTGTGTCTGTGGTTGAAGGTTATCACAGGACTCGAAGGAAAAATTGTCCCTTGAGAGCTCAGTTTGCAATGTTTGCTCTACTTAAAGGTGCAATAGATGTCAACTTCTTTCTTTTTCTCTTTGTTTCTTGGGCTGTGAATGTGCCCTCAAACGGCCGGTAGCGTAATCTCTTAGCAGAAATGTTTCATGTCGGGGTTACTTTCAGCACAATTTTTCTAATCCAGGAACGAGGATTTGACGCCCAGGGAAACTGGACTAGCACTGATTCTGTAGAACATCGGGCTAGCATCTGAAGCCCCGCCCCCCAGGAAGATTAGTTCACGGTGTCAGGCAGTGCGATCGACTACTGAGCTGTCTTTCAGTGTGTGTAGCTTCTTTTTTTATTTAAGTTCATATCTGTCTGATGTGAACCAGATGTGTTAATTTAATAAACTTTTTTGTAAGGTGTTCGTTGGAAGAAAGTCACATTGCACTGACATGAAAACGTGTACATAAACAAAACGTGTTTTGTAAATAAGCCAATGAAAACTATGTATTTGAATATGAACTGTACAAAATACTGTACCTGTAGTTGTGTATATGGAGTGATCCTGTTGATCTGTAACGAAATACCCAAGCAACAAATTAAATTCAGCAAAGGAAATGACATCAGAGTCGTTTTGTTGTGGTCACAACCCTGATCTGACACTTCAGGCAATTTGCGTAGACTTGTGAAGTAGAACAGCCTCGTTGATCATCTCAATTTAATGCCACAAGCAGGAGCAAAGCATCACACAGACAGAAACGATCCAACTCGATGGTGTCTCATTATGTTTGGCCATAAGTTGACTGAACTCCAACATATTTTTAAGCTCCTTTGTGTCAGGCTGTGTGCAGCAGGCAGGAATGGACCCGAAGCGCCGGCTGCAGGAGGTCAAACTTAGAAACTTAGTTTTATTAGAAAAACAGGAAACTAACTTAACCTCCTAAGACCCGAACTCTTTCACAGCATGCATTTTTAATTTCTCTTTCCTATTTAGGCTGACTGGGATCTGATGAATGTAAAAACTAAGAATTACCAGGTTTTTGTTTGTTTTTGTTTGTTGCTGAGAAAAATGAGATCCACACATGAGGACATTCGTTTTAAATTTCGATAGAACAGTGGCAGGATAACGTCCTCATAAAGTATTTTGGTCTAAACAACCCAAAATGTGACGTCCACGTGTGGATGCCAGGTCCTCGGAGGTTCAACTGGAAAAATGAACAAGGATTAAACGGGTAGAACACACAGCATGAGAGGCATCGTGAAACAGACCAAGGAAAACACAGGGCTTAAATACAGAGAAGGATGACGAGGGAATGAGACACAGGATGAGAGCACAGCTGGAAACATTAACAGACGCAGACTGTCAGTAAAACAGGAAACAACACAGCAGTGTGAACCTGACATGAAAAGGCATATAAACAAAACCTAAGACTGGAAATCAGGAGATACTAACTAAAAAAGAGAAACACTAAGTCACAGAATATAGACAAACAAAATCAAAACCACTGACCACCAGACCCAGGTACCCCAACACTTTCAGCTATTCCTTGATCCCCAATTGATTAAAGCAGCCAACGGCCTAAAAGTTCCACATTTACCTCACAAGTTTCGAGTTAACATAATCAGACTGTAGTAATAAACTAACTTGGCTCATTCATATTGCCTTCCCAACCCAGCAGAGTGACTTTTGTCAAGGTTGAGCTACTTTATTTTATCCATATTTGGAATAGAGATGGCACGATACCACTTTTTTATGTCCGATACCGATACCGATATCATAAATTTGGATATCTGCCGATACCGATATGAATCCGATATCGTGTTTTTTAATCAACAAAACTGTTTTTTAAATATCTTGCTGCATTTTGTATAAGTTCATACTCAAGTTTAAAACAACAACTACACTAAAGCTATTCTGTTATACCTGTATGCAAAAAAAAAATAATTTCATAGTTCAGCAATACTGATCAATCTAATAAACTTAAACCTACACCATCCTCACTATTCTGGTATTTTAAAGAGTACTTAGCATATTAAGCAACCTAACTAATAGGGTTCCAACTCCCAGCAGCAACAAAAATAAATAAATAAAAAATAGGGAACCACCCCTCACGCTCCACCTCATGATGCTTAATCGACGTAATCAACCTTAATTTGATGCAGTGTGAAAAAAAAGGCACAGAAATCAATTATTTTTCAAGAAATATTAAATAGATTCAACATCTTTCTTCAACAAAATTGCAGACTGCACAGATGGTACCTTCCCAAAGGAAAAAGTACTATAGCTTACAAGGGTATATATATTAGACTTAACAGTTACTATATACAGTAATTGACTTCTATTCATTTTACATCAAATTAAAACTTTGGGTGTCAGATAATTATTTATTAAAAGCTAGACATTTTAAATGAGAATAAGAAAAAAGTATGTCTTTGTGCCCCCTTTTCCCTGTTCATGCCCTATCGGCCCCCCTGGCTAAACTTTGCTAGATCCGCCCCTGCACAGTTACCAGCCGTCAGCTACGTAGAAAAAGATCCTCGAGTAGAAAGTAATATTAAATAAATTCTAACAACAGCTGATCAAGCTTAAACGTGCTGCTGTTGTTCAGCCGCTGGTTTCCTCTTTCTGGTGCAAAGTGGGCCAAAAACAAACCAGAGAGACGGACTCGCGACAGAAAAGCCGATCAGCTGATCATTAAGCAGTTTCACGATTGAAGTAGCAGCCGGAGAGCGAGAGGCAGTCGCTCCATATATCGCTTGTTAAGCTTAACGCAGGAATGCTTTACAAACATTCAGAGATGGACTTACACACTTGCTTTACTTCTCTCGGGGATAACTTTGTCGGAGATGAAATGCCGGGTTGCTAGCGAAGCTCCACATGCTATCCAGACCATCGACAGGTCCCGCATGCCACAGCCGCTCTATCACGTGATGCATACTGCTCCGACGTGCTAACGTTCTGAGGTGAGTTACGGCGTGTTGCAAGTTTTGTGAGGTGCTTTCGTGATATTTAATGGATCGGATTACATTTTTTATTTTTCTCCGATATCCGATCCAGTAATTTAGGTCAGTATCGGACCAATACCGATACGTAATATCGGATCGGTCCATCTCTAATTTGGAATACAGTCAATGTCTTCGCTGTAGGGGAAGTAAGGCTGCAACCACAGCTTCATGGGCTCTGCCACAGAGCTTCCTCCTGGTTAGACGTGCCTGAAACACACTTGCGTATAAGTCATCCAGTAGGTTGAGGTGGTCTGCATATCTGACTAGATTCAACCTTCTGATGTAGACCAGATTCTTCTGGGCTCATTTATACCACTTGTTCCTCTGGACCCTTCTCATACCGCACTGCTGCAGGAGAGCGAGGTCCTTCCTTGGAGGGTGCTGGACTCCATGCATGGTAAGGAGCTTCCTTGTTTCAATGTCAGTGGCTTTTATCTCTTATTTTGTTGGTTGCAACTTTCCTGGTGGCCTCTTCATGGTTCCAAATTGCCTCTGTGTCCCCCCAAAGGTACTTGTAGGTGTCTGCAATGTTGCCCTGTCTTTGTTACCATGTGACCACACTTGTCCAGTCCAATGGCATTCCCATGTTGTTGTTGTGGATCAGTGAGTTGGTGTCTTGTTCACTCCTGGCATAAGGCTTGATGTCGTCCATCTAGAGGTGGTTAACGACTGCTCCATCCATGGGGTTCAGGTCTATGCAGAACAGCTTTTGGGACGGAGCATGTGTTAGATCCTAGACTTGATGGCAACTTGTGGTATTGACTTTTAGTTGGCCTCTGTTGGTCTCTGTTCCCCCATGGGATTCCTGAAGAAGGTTCTCAGCATCACACTGATCTTGTACAGTTCTAGGCAGTCTAGAGAGTCTAGAAGTCTAGCGAGACTGCTCGAACACTGGTTGGTATTTTGCCCCTCTGGTGTTTCTGCCAATTCCTTGGTTATGTATTGAGCCATACACCTATCCATCTTGCTGCTATAATGCCTAAAAGGGGCTTCCATGTAGTGCTGAGACAGGCTATTGGCCGGTAGTTGGACATGACTGATGTCCTCTGGGGATCTTTGGGGATCAGGACTATCCAGCCTTCAGTTAGCCATTCTGGGTGTATCTCATACATAAGCAGCTCGTTAATTTGTGCTGATGGAGTGTAGTTAGCTTCTGTAGCTTTAGCTTCTGTGAGTCATTCTGCCACTGTGATGGTTGCTGTGGTGTGCTCTTAGATCCTAGCCACTGAGCATTGTTGTTATGTGTTGCATGCTTCACCGGTCCTCTCTTTCAGTGTTGCTCCATCTCCAGCCTTGGTGGTGCTGTTCTCATATTGTTTATCTCCCAGAGGTTCTTTTGGTCGTGGGTCCAGCAAGCATGGAGACCAGGCAGTGGTATCCTCCAAGAACTGCCTGCATAATCTGGTCACATGAGTCCGGGCACTGTCGTGCACCAGGTGGAAAGCAGGACCCACTGCACCAGTACAGGGTCTCACAAGGATTTCATCCTGATCTCTAATAGCAGCAAACTGAGTAACGGCCCCTCCTGCTCTTTAAAGCAACCGACTCTGGTTGTGAAACGATCCTCACAATAACTGATGATTTAATTTAGTTTTTACCCGAAAACAAAGAAAAAATTCATTTTTATGAGGTTTTTATCAGACTTAAATTCAAAATGGAATAAAAAAAATTGTGTCAAAATGTTTGAATTAAGTTTTAATTAAAAGTGGGGAAAAATCCACTTCATATTAATTAAGTATCAATCAAACCAGATGGGGACATTTTTGACCCCTGAGGACCACAGCTGTGATTATGTGCTGCCATTTAAAATGTATAAATGCTTCAAAAGAACTTTCTCACTACAGTTCAACATACAGCACTCTGTAGTTAGACAAACAGTCAAAACAATCTTTTATTGTCTCGTTTTATTTTCGCTCAAAAACAAAGTGTACTTTATGTAAACAAGGTCTGGTGGCCCTAAAATGTTGGGTAAATTTTGTGTTAATGTGTTGGTCTTAAGTAAAACTAAGGTGTAACACTGAATTGATTGACAATTTATACTTTAAAAAACACTCAAATGAAGTGGGGACATTTCTGACCCCTGAGGACCACAGCTGTGTGGAAATCGGGAGGACATTATGAGGGTTAATTGAGCAGAGCAACATCCCACAAGTTTAACTGATTATTAAAAAGTTTTCCTTTAATTGTATTTTTTGGAGATGTCTATACGTGCTCACCCCAGTTTACCACTTTTTACTGCAGAGGAGCTCTCTACAGCGCGTGCTGTGCGTATCTCTCAGCCTCCCACACATGCCCGGGCTCCACAGATGTCACACTACATGCACCTACAGCGAGTTTTGGCAGACAGAGGTTAGACCACAAAGCCCTGGACCTTCATTTCTTTGCATGGAAGTCTTTTAAACTTGACTTTTTATTTGGTTCAAATGAGCAAATGTAAGCATGCTAACATGTTAGAAACAGCAGTGGTTTTACATGATTGTGCTCGTCATAACGAAGAAGTGCAGCAAATTTAAAACAGTTGTTGACCTTTCTTGTCCTTCCTCGGTGTTTTGCAGTCAGCTAACAGACGAGAGAGGAAACCACACACAGGGGCTTTGCAGCAGCTTCTCCGAATTAAACAGCGCCACTCTTTCTGCCCTGCGCACCAGTCAGGGGCTTTTCCGCCTCTCGCCTAATCCTGACTGACATTTTTAGTTTTTAGTGTCAGAGCAGAGAGACTGTGACTGGTCACACGTTGGACGTGGAAAATGACTGCGTCAGTGTGTTTAAGTCGGTAACTTAACACTAGATTAACTTTTGGGTGTGATTAAATTTAAAATGTTTGTACTTTAGATGACCTGTTGACATGAAGACAGTTTAGTGTGAAGTGGACTCACACTCATTCTAGAAATCAGCGTGAGGTGAAACAGCGCATCTCAAACCACTTGCTGCTTCACTTCATTTCCTCTGATTGTCTTGTGGTTGATGTACTGTGAGAGCTCCTGCTGAACACAACACGGGTCAGACATTTTATCCAGCACAAGGCGGATTTTTGAATTTTTAAGTGGGACCGAGCAGAATAAATACTGTCTGGTGTCTGACTGGCAGGCTTAGGCGAGAAGAATGGACTTGATCAAAGTTGTCACAGAGCACAGGTAGGGCTTTTTCATTTAGTTACTCTCTTCCTGTGCTTTCTTTGTATTTTGGGCTTCAGTGAATCAGCTCTATAAAAAGAAACGTTCTAAACGTTCTTCCTATCGCTGTTACAGACCAGCCTGATGTTCTTTTACCAGTTTGTGCCAGAAAACAAACACTGAGCAGAGGACATGGCGAACTGTTCAGGTGAGCTTTGAGGCTTTGACGCTTTGTAAGAGCTCGTGAATCTTAGACTTACTTATTTGTGGCCTTTCAGATGTCAACTCCGTTGTATACACCCTCAGCGGTCTCCTCTCCTTCACCATCGTGGTGTTCACAGTGCTGGGAGCCGTGTGCATCAGAAAGTAAGTCCATTTTAAGTTCTTTAAAAAGGCTTTTATTAACGACGTGACCTCAGTCTCACTTGGTCTGTTTGCTACATTTTATGTTCAAATTAAGCTGACTGTCCTCACCAAAGCTGCAACAGTAACAGCAGCATTATTAAATAAAACATAACAATTTCCCTTCACGTACTTTAGCGTGAATATATTATAAGATCAGACGTTAATAAAAGCCCATTTTTGGCCACACTGGCTTCACGGAGGGAATGAGCCGCTCAGATGCTAACCGCTATAACGGTTTCCTTAAAGTTTGTCTTTGCTTGTTTGTGAAATGTACCTCTCACCTGCTGTGTGAAGTTTGGTGTAGACGTTTATTTCCCTTTTTACAAAAGTGAGATGTTCTTCTTTGATCGTCTCATTTCCTGAGATCTGCAGTCTTCAGATTTCAGTGTTTATGTACTTTTAAAGTAGAACGTGAAAACACCGAAGATGAATTTAGTTTTTTTGCTCAGCCTTTGTATTATTATTATTATTATTATTATAATAAATGCATAGCGCCATAGGTCCAAAAACAGATGTTATCCACTGTAAGAGATCGTGTTAACATAGACTCATAATACAGATGTCTACGGACCTACTTTATACAGCACCTTGTTAGATGTTTCTAATATTTTGGCGTCATATGTTATCTTTCAGTATTAGCATACAATCCCATTCAAATGTGTCGCTGTTTTGAAATGAGCCAAAAAGAACACATGGCCAGCTGTTCTCAGCTGTTCCTCGTTCTTTTATTCTGAAAACATTTCTATTTGTGCAGCATGTTACCAACTAAAATGATGGTGCATTACAAAAAGTGAAAAATAATAGCAAAAGACTGACTTATTCAAAACGAATGTTGAGTCAGGGTCAGCTCTGCAGCCTCCATCTGAATTCATGTCTGTCTTATCCAACCACCAGTTTTAGCTCGTTTTTTTAGAATAAAGCTCCCAAGACTCGGTGATCTGTTTATAGATAATGTATTTCTAGATAAATGTGATTTGTTTTCATTAAGGTTAGGAATATTATCACTGTTGCCTCCTGGGTCTGAATGCGCTGTCTGGCTGGGAGTGTGTGGAGTCTGGGTGTTCTCCCCGTGTCTGAGTGGGTTCTCTTGGCTCCTCCCACAGCACAAAGACATGCAGTTAGTGGGTTCAGGTTAACTGGTGAGTCTAAATCACCCATAGGTGTGAATATGAGCAGTTGTCTATCTCTCTGTGTTAGCCCTGCGACAGACTGGCGACCTGTCCCAGGCGTGACCTTCCTCTCACCCTGTGGTAGCTGGGATAGGCTCCACCCCCAATGACACTGACAAGGACACGTGGAAGAGACTGGATGTCTGGATCTTTGGTTTATGTGCAGTGTCACTTACAGTTACACAGTTTAGCTCCGAGTCCCAAACTGTGTGACGTCAGACTTGCTGCTCCTGGTTTAGTAGGGCAGCCGAGTGTTTCGCCTCCGTACCTGGGTCGGTGTTACCTGTTCTACTGTCTACGTTATTTTGCAGATACCGATCCGCTCTCAAGACAATCAGATTGCTCCGGCAGAACAAGATGCTGATGAGTGCTGTGCCTCGGGTAGAGCCTCCCCTCTTACCTGCGAGGCCGATCCCAGTTGTGGTGGAGGAGGAGGAGGAGCGGGAACTTCCTCCCAAATCTCCACTCCGACCCAGCACTTCAGCCAGGTCTCCGTCCAAGAAGCTGTGGAAAGGTCTGCAGCAACTGCAGCAGGTAGCGCTGATTCACAGATATCTTTGTGTTCCTGCTGTAGACACAGAAGATGAACCTTCAGATGATGATAGATTTAGATTTCACATGTTCTGTTTGGTGCGGTTCTACCTTGATGATGTACGAACGGGTCTATTTCAAATTCAAGGATCCTCCTTTCACCAAGTCAGACCTGAACCTTCTGCAGCTGATCAAAGCAGGAAAGGAGGGCGTCTTCTACCAGGCCAGGATGACCAGAGGGACGTGTAAAGGCCACAGCATGTTCACCTGTAAGATCAGCAAGGAAGGTAAGGACATGGCTGGAGGTTTGCCTGCAGGCGGAGCATCCCTGAAAGCAGTAATTAAGTACTTGACATGATAAGCAGAAGGAAACTGTCATCCAAGTAAATGATTGTAAGCTGTCCTATAATGATGTTCAAATATTCTGTTTTTAAGTAGAATTAGTGGGAATCTTTAAGCTCACGTTTGTTTACATTTTTCATGCAGTTTTTGCAACACGTCATCGCTCTGGTTGATCAAATATTCCTGAAAAACAAATTGGTCTGAGCCATTTCATACATTTTTGACGTTGCGCTCGGTGTTAATATTACAGCCCCGACCATAACTTACTGTTAGCACTGAAAAAAACGAAGCGAGTGTAGTGTAAAAGCACTGACACGTAACCCTGTGGGATTCCAGACTTCATGAAATTGCTAAAATGCTGTGACCAGTGACGGCAAACGCAGCTCTGAGACGAGCTAGGAGAACTTTGATGGCACCAAATTCATCTTGTACAATATAAGTTTTGCCGTATAACAACAATGCATTCAATACTGTAAAAGGAAGTGGGAGGAGCTGCCCACAGAGACAAGCTCACAGAGGCTAACCACCTGAATCTGCAACTCCTCTCAGCTGTAGCTACAGTTTTAGCATCCATCGACTATTCTTTGTTGTCTTTTTCGTTTACCACTTCAGCTCAGGTGCTGAACTAAGAGTCAGGACAAGAATAATAATGAGGATTATTTTTAACATGAATCATGCTGAGCTTTAGTACAAAACTGAATACGTTCCTTTTGATTTAGCCAGTTACATCTGGGCTTTGGTTTGACCTTTGTGTCTTCCTCTACCTCAGGCGTCCGCCTCAAACACGTGGACATGGAGGTTTCCATCATGAGAAAACTGATGCACCACAAGAACATCCTCCAGTTACTGGACTGGAACACCACTGCAGGTGATGAACATGTGCATACAGACTGCTGTTTCTCTGCTCAGGTAGAGCGGCTTGGAACCTTCTTAATCAGAAGGTTGTTGGTTTGAGCCCTGGCTGCTCCAGTCTGCATGCCAAAAAGCACGTAACCATGAAAAAGTGCTTGTATGAACGGGTAAATGTTTTATAGAGTGCTCAGGTAGAGTAGAAAGAACCAGTTTGTTTGTCATCTTCCTCCACACCGACAGATATGCTTAGTTTCCCCCCTTTCCTAACCTGTAACTACGAACTAACCTGTAACTACGAACTAACCTGTAACTACGAACTAACCTGTAACGTCTGTTGCATTCTTCTTGGAGGCGTGTCCCTCTGTAAGGCCCTACGTCTCTGTCTCTGACTGGGATGTTCTCTGTGCAGAGCCCTACATTCTGATCATGGAGTATGTGAGCTACGGCACTCTGAGGACCTTCCTGCAGACCAACAGAGCCCACCTGAGTACTGACCCTGAGCTGCAGAGCCTCCTCACCATTGCCTCGTACCACGTTGCTCTAGCCATGCAGCACCTGCGCTCCAAAATGGTAAGAGCATAGCAGACTGATAGGAAATATACTGGTCCCACTTTGTCCCAGTGTGACTTTTGTTTTTGACAGTTTGAACACACTTTTTATCGTTGTGTTTACATTTTGCATTAATGTTGTTGGTTCTCTGTGCAGATTATTCACTGTGACTTGGCTCTGAGGAATGTCATGGTCAACAAGTTTCCCTGGGAGGTGAAAGTGGCCGAGTTTGGTCTCGCCCGAGACTTGACGCGAATGGCGAGCCGTCGCAGCAGTCGCTGGAGAAACCCACGTGTAAGAGCGCAGTACGCACACACAGCATCCTTTTCTCACAGTCCTCGGACTGCCGAACAGCTTTGCAGCACATTTTCAAATTCATTGATCTTATTTGTGGATGATCACGTCCTCCGTTCGTGTTTGATTCCCAGTGAGAATCCAAAGTGACCCAAACGTTTCCAGCTTTGCTCCCGCGCTGTAGTTTCACTCTCACTGTAACATCAATGCATGTTTGAGGTTTGAGCAGAGTTTGAACAAAGTCAGCCACCGTCACATCAGCTGATCTCAGCACCAGCCTCAATGAGCTCTGCTCCATTCATACGAGCTTCTACAGAAGTGCTTTCTGTCCAACGTGTGCACACATCTGTACTCAGGAGAGAATCTTTGAGTCAGATGTTGCCTGAGGATATTTGGTGTTTATATTTAGCAGATGACCTGCTCCACATCCTGAGTTACAGCCAGTCATGCCTTTGTACAAGCTATTGGAGCCGTCCACAGTTACTGCGCGTCTTTAGGCCGCTTCGCACCCCCTTCCTCCGCCATTGTTTCTCCTTTTATGTAATTTCTGACTTAATCACTGTCTGTAGTTGCTGGTGCCTTGCTTTGTTGCTGCTGTTCCTCTCCCCACCTCCAGCTTTCGATGTGTGCACATGGAAGAGCGGGGATGTCCCAGAGATGAGCCACACCAGCAAATCTAAATGACCGCGGATCTCTCGTTAGCTAAAGTGGTCCTGACTGAAAGTGCTTCAGGACAACACTTTCAAATGTAACCTGGATATTACAAAAACAAAAAGTGTAACTGCATCTCACGTTTGGTCCGACCTGATGTGATAGGATGACCTTTGTTACTGGTTGAGCTACAAATGTAGTGAACTCTTTTTGAGCCCAGTTTGAAACAGACTTTGCTTCTGTGTTACTGCACGTGTGCAGGAGATTTAGCAACATCCTTTTCAACAGGAAACTGTGGTGCAGAAAAAGACCAGCAGTAATGGTGTCGTGCATTTCCTCCACGATCTTTTTAGATGTCTAAAATTGTCCCACTGACATAGTTGAAAATATCACCTTCAAGTTTTGGTGAAATCACTTTTTCCATCATGTGTAAATTGTGCAGCAACGTGTACCCCTGCGCTGGTACCCCCCAGAGTACTTCAAGAACAACTACTACAGCTACAAGGGAGACGTGTGGGCGTTTGGCATCGTGCTGTGGGAGATGCAGACATTTGGTGAGTGGGAGGTTTGGGCTGCTCTCTGACCACTGGAAATCATGACTTCTCCTCTACTTGTTCAGTAATATGTTCCAAACGTGCTCTTTGTTGAAGAGCGGCCTTGTGTTGTGGTGGCTCCGTGTTTTGGTTGAAAGTCATTACAACGGGCCGCTGTTCACTCCGGCCAGAATAAAATGGAGAAATTAAAAGCTTGTTTCCTCTACCGTGATACAGCCACAGTGTATTAGCAGTGCTGAAATGAAATAACACAACATTAATGTAAGCACAAATATAAACATAAATTGACTCTGGAAAGTTGTGTCATTGGTTACGAGTACATCTCTGAACAGAGGTGGAAACCTGGCGCCTTGTCACCAGCATCCAAACACATGAAGAAGCTGACTGAAGCATCCTGTCGTCCTACTTTTGTCTGACTTCGCTCTCCAGTTCAGTCGTATGACATTTAAAACGTTAGCTGTCCTGTAAGTCTACAGTGCAACTGCAATAGCTGCACCTCGAGGCAACTGTTGTGGTGATTTGACTCAATATAAATACAGCTGAATTGAATTACAGTGTATTAATAACTCGTGGACCCTGCAGTGTTTGTACGGTTCTTTGTAGAGATTATGAGTTGGATACTTTTATCTGTCTTACTGTAAATTACTAAAAGTCTGCAGTCCACACCCACACAGGGATTTCTATTACACAGTGATATTTGCTGCTCTGGGCACATATTCAGTGACAGAATCCACTTTAAGAGAAATTGTGATATGAATACATTTTCAGGTACGCTGCCGTATCCAAACCTGGAGACATCAGAGCAAGTGGTGTACCACATCTGTATGGGTCACAAAAACACAAACCCGGAAGGCTGCAGACCAGAGATGTAAGTGAAAACTGCCTTTAGGTATATTAGTTATTGATATATGTCAGTTAAGTTAGATTTATTTCTTCATTTTGAAAACAGCTCCCCCCTGTCACAGTGGGTCCCTCAGCAGGCTGTGCCACGTTTCATGTTTCGTGATGCAACCGCACATGTGTACTCTGCTGCAGTAAAGAGTAATACTGCTGTTCTCAACAGAAGAATCATCCTCGTAATGAAATCAGCTGTTACTCAGTCAGGTTTCATTGAGCTTTGTTGAAACACAAACATCAGCTTTCAGGTTTCTAGCAGAGTAATGCTCACGTGTCACTGTGAGAGACTTCAGAGCAAATCTGAAGCTGCTGCTTTAAAGAACACAACATGCCATCATAGCATCAATATTCAACACATAAACTGTTGCTGAAAATCAGAAAAAATCCAACTTTATTTCTACTTTAAAAACAACATGGCTGACCAAAGTACTTTCCAGTAAAAACAGAGATAAAAGTTAAGAAATCAAACATTAATCAGACAAAGAAAATTAAATAATAATAAAATAATTAAATAAAAGATACACTTGAATTAATAATTAGATAATAAATACAATTAAAGAAATAACAAAGATTAAAAGTGACCAAAAAACTGACTAAATCTGTCCAGAAGCTGGTTTTTCCTAAAATGCCTCAGAGAACGTGTGTTTTTAAAAGAGATGTAAATATGCCTAATACAGAGGGCCAACGTATCCCATAATCTGGGGGCCACGACAGCAAACGCTCAGAGGTACGTAGGAGCCAGGAGAACAACAAACTTTTAAAGTCAATTCTAAGACGGACGGGCAGCCAGCGTGTCCCTGTCAGCAGGCGAGCAGCAACATCAACATCCAAAATTTAAGAACAATTGTTGTCAAATCAAAGATATCTGGTAGAACTCAGAGGAGGACACACGAGGCACAGTCGGCCAGTTATGACACGCAGTCAGCAAATGACAAAGTGTCATACGCAAAGAAACAGCTGGAAAACAAGCTGCAGAAGGAACAAGATCGCTCGTGCAAACCAGAGGTTACGAACAGCAGGTGCACGTACACCGGGGAGGCTGATTGGCTAATTGTAACGGCCAAATAAGCAGAGAGAGTTCTAACAAAGGGGGGAGTCAGCCTCACCCAAGGAAGGTAGGAATACACCTCGATCCCGTTAGCTTGGCAGAAATCTAAAAGACCCATCAACATCTGTGTAAAACCGCTAAAAAGCTGCTGCGTTTACTAAAGAGGCTCGCTGTCAGGAGCATTTTGTCGAGCCTCGTGGCTCATACAGAGTTTTGTTTTCAGGAGAATATTTAATGAAGTTATGCTCAGAAAAACAAAATCATGTCTTTTGTGTGTTGTGCTTGTGATGGGAGTGTGTGTTTAGGAGGGGGAGGTGTCATCAGAACACGTGTGTAGGTGACTCACAAAGTAAAACTGAAAGCGACTGTGTTCTGCTGGACGTAGCTTTCCGACCTTTTTCCTCCTTTAGCTTAATTTCGGTTCAACTCGTCCCCCCATCAATATCTAAACTGGATGAGTCGCATTCATGTGCCAGTCCCGCACCATTCCTTATGTACCATCCTCTTATACCTCAGGATGATAGTAACTATGATAGAGAATCATGGACTGTGTATCACTGAGTGGCCTCTGACCTCACAGACTTCACATCATGCGAGACTGCTGGCAGGAGCCGTACACCCTGAGGCCCTCGTTCACAGACATCGTCTGCATGCTGGAGAGCATCATGGAAAACGATGCGGTAAGCAGCAGCATGTTTTAAGCTCTTCTCTCTTTGTTATGATCTGTAAACATCACAGCATAGCCTTTGTGGTGCTGAGATATTCATCACACAGCATTAAAATCCTGACAAAAACGCGACTATATTAAGTGTTTCCACAGTATTGTCAGAGTAAACTCCTCAGTCTCCTGCAGATAGACAAACATGTGTGAGATAAACTGTGTTCTTCTTTGCAGGACTACGTGGATGTGGAGAGTCCAGAGCAGGTGGTGACAGATGAGGCCGAAATTCAGGAAAACAATCGTTTACGAGCAGCGAGTGTCAGTTTGGACACTAATTTCTAAACGGGTACTTTAAATCATGCGTGCAGATTTCAGGTGGGCTTTTAATTCCTGCTGAATAAATGAAAGGAGCAGAAAACTTATCACAACAGTCATAATGTGCATGTTTGTTCAAAAAGGATTCTTTTAAATATATACCTGTGGTTTTCATTTTCTGTATTTTTATATTCTTATATTATTTTTCATATATAAAATATTAGTTTATATATAAAACCAATTTTTGTGGTAAACAGAATCAAACTGTGTGATCACAGTCTGCCGACTGTACGCTGATGACTGTCACATTTCAGGACTTTGTTTTTGTGAATGTATCCTAACAGGCGCACACTTCAACTTCCTCTGACAACAGACACAAATACTGACACATTACCAGCTACACACGGGACCACTGAAGGCTGAATCATGCCAGTGTGTGCAGCGACGCAGCCTGAGTAATACTAAATGAGAAAAGTTGAGAATAATTATTTGAAAGCAATACAGAGAGCCTCACTTCATAATCATTCAGTGTGCACTGATTTGTTACCTGGAGTCTAATTGTTGTGTTTTCTTTACAAGGATGTTTCATAAACTGTTTGCAGAAAATGTGCAAAATTCAACATACATACGTTTTTAGATCACATTTATGTTCTCGGCTCAACGTTTGAAGAACCTCTATGAAACAAGATGATCACACGTAAAGTCCAACAGGAGGAGCTGTTCAGCATTCAGCAGTCTGACATGTCTGATGTACGTTATTTAATATGTCTGTATTTTAATAGCATTTCTTTATTAATTTATTCAAAGCTTTCTCAGTGTTTGCGTTCATTTGTATATTTTAGCTTTTCTGTTTTGCTGTTTTGTAAACCAATATAAAAAAATCCAGTTTTAATGTATTTCTATAGCAGGGGTCACTTAACATTGCTACATCTGAACAAACTGCAACAGCTGAATTGCAGACCTTGTCCCTGGTTTTGCTTTTAAGACTCAAACATAAAGATAAATGACAGAACAGAATTGTATTAATGGAAACGTTTGAGACTAACACAAGCAGACAAAGATTTGTAGGAAGACTTACCTGTGAAGGGGGACGGACCAAATGCTGTTCTACGTTTAACTCATCGGCTTGTTTTTGTTTTTGTTTTGTTTTTTCTTTTTTTTTTGCCTGTCCCGTTTGGCTCTTTTGCATCAGAATTGTTGTCTAAAGGCAAAGAAAGATGCCCAACAGATTTACTTTACCAAACTGACCATCCCAGCCTTGCCGTAATGGTCCATTTGATTCACCTTTTATTGTTTATTTTATTTTCACTTACTGAATACGGGACAGACTTGACTGGGGGAAAGAAGGGGAGAAAGAAAGAGGGAAAGAGAAACAGCTGAGAAGAGGGACGGGGGAGAAGGGCAAAAAACAAAAACCAACAGAACGGGCAGAGAAAAAAAAATGCATATATCGATCACCTGGATCACCTGCTGAGAAAGAAAAAAGAAAACAAGCAGAAGAGAACAAGAGTAATAGAATAAACAGCATCACAATGATATATGGGAATATGACAGTAAATACTAAATATTAAACATTATTGTGCAGCACATAAGATCAACAGAACACAGTGTGCTTTGAGGTAGGAGCCAAAAAGGGTGTAGTTTGTGGGTGTGATCACCCGTGTGTACACCTGTGAGCATGGACGCACTTGTTTTTTTTAAAAGGTTCCTTCATGTAATAATCTGCTAGAGGGTGTGGGGGGGCCACAGCCCCGTCCTCCAGGGCATGAAGCAGGTATGGAGGAGATCAAAACTCCAGACATCCAGAGGCCCCCAGAACACAAGAGACCAAGGAAGACCAACAGAGGGGCAGCCGCGCCACTGTCCCAGAAAGAGCTGAGGAGAGTCCCAGATGAGGGCTCACTCAGCAGCCGCGGAGCAGAAGCCAGGGGGAGTTGCAGTGACGCGCCCGTGAGCTCCGCCGGCAGCCAGCCGTGCCTGAGTGACCGAGCCCCAGGCCGAGAGGCCGGGGGCACCCCACCTCCGAAGGGGCCCGAGCGAGCCCCAGGCTCCAGGCCCCGATAAGTGGCTTGTTTTTGTTGATATGCAAATAAAATAAATATGATTTTTTTCCTATTACTTGAAAGGTGTAACAACAAGAGGAGCCGTTACTGGGTAGACTACCAATAGCATGTTTTCATAAGAGATTACTCACCTCTGTCTTTGTGGCAGAGGTGCAGAATCGGTCTGAAGGCGCTTCACTACCTGCTCACTAACTGGTGCAGAGGCTCAGGATTACCCAGCAGGGTAACAGTTTAGTAAGTGACCAGTTTGCAGTCAGTTTATCCAAACTCTGATGCTACTCCCCCCAGACGACCATAACAATGCACACTTGCTGCACATATTGAAGGATCTCTGGTTCTTTAGGAAACACAGCTTTCTCTTATACAGCCTGTGTGTTGGTCAACTTGTTGTCAGTGTGGACGACAAATACTTGCACATCATCATCTTGTCCCAGGATGAAAATGGGTTGTGCAGCTGTTCTCTTCCTCCTGAGGTTGGCCACCTTCACACTGAAAGGCAGATGACTTCTCCTGAACCAAATTATCCACCACTGTTCTGCACTTCTCCTCCTGCCCATCACTAACACATCCAACCCCTGCAGGTGGTGTCATGAACACATTGGTACGATTTCTGTGGAAATCATAAAATGGAAATTATTTTGAAATCACTGTGAGGCATAATTATTTACCTTTTCATTAACTCTTCTCCCTCTCGTGGATGTAGCTGATTTACACACTACACTGCCAAAAGTACTGACACATCCAAATTGTTGAATTCAGGCGTTCCAGTCACTCCCAGGAGCTCAGTGAATTCCAGTGATAGGGTTAGGGTGCAACAAATCCAGTCATGAAATTCCCAATATATTAAATATTCCACAGTCAGCTGTTAGTGGTATTATAACAAAGTGGAAGCGATTTGGAACCATAGCCACGAGTCAATTGGTGATTGGCCTCATCGGTGACAACGATGAGGCCGCCTACAGGGAGGAGGTGGATCGTCTGGCTGAGTGGTGCGACACAAACAACCTGCTGCTTAACACCGAGAAGACCAAGGAGCTCATCGTGGACTACAGGAAGAATGCTGACCCACATCCACCCATCCACATTAAGGGGACGGCTGTGGAGCGTGTGAGCAGCTTCAAGTTCCTGGGAGTCCACATCTCCGAGGATCTCACCTGGACGACCAACTGCTCCAAGCTGGTCAAGAAGGCTCACCAGCGCCTCTTCTTCTTGAGGACTCTGAGGAAGAACCACCTGTCCTCAGACATCCTGGTGAACTTCTATCGCTGCACCACAGAGAGCATCCTGACCAACTGTATAACAGTCTGGTACGGGAACTGCTCTGCCTCAGACCGGAAGGCGTTGCAGAGGGTCGTGAAAACTGCCCAGCGCATCGCCGGAGCACCACTTCCTGCCATAAAAGACATCTACAGGAAGCGGTGTCTGAAAAGGGCTGGGAAAATCATCAAAGACCCCAGTCACCCATCACATGGACTCTTCACCCTCCTGCCCTCTGGGAGGCGCCACAGGAGCCTCCGGACTAAGACCACCAGGTACCAGAACAGCTTCTTCCCCACAGCTGTCAGACTCCTGAACTCTGCCTCCTGACATCTGACCCACGTTAAACTCATGGACTGAACATACACACACCCACAATGGACAACTGTACCCTCAAACACAATAATAACATGGACTGAACCACCACTCACAACCACTAGCACTTTATATAGCCTCTGTAGGAATTATATCTCACTTATCTTAACTGCACTACTGTATAACTCTGTGTAAATAATCATTCTGTACATTCGATAATCTTTAATCCTACAACTGTTTACAACTTGCATAGTTCCCATTTCTGTATAACTGTATATCTCAGATTCTGTAAAGTTATTTATTTCATATTCTGTATAGTTTTTCATATTTATATCCTGTTCATAGCCTGTACATAGCTTGTACTCACTACAGCCTGTACATACTTATAGTTATAGAATATTCACAACATACTTCATAACGTGTACATTATAACATACCATAATAGACCCATTTCTGTAATATACTCACATATCTATATTATTGCTAATATATATTGTAATATATCTATATCACTAAGCACTTCTGGATGGATGCAAACTGCATTTCGTTGCCCTGTACCTGTGCATGTGCAATGACAATAAAGTTGAATTCTATTCTAATTCTATTCAAATGTACAGATAAGAGTAGTGGTCCCAAAACTGAACATTAGGGATTTTAGAAAGATGATCAGGCCATTCATTTTATGCATTGTTCTTGAGATTTCATTTGTGATCCCTCCTGTTATGTTGCAGGTCAGATCGACCCAGAACAGAAGAGATGTGAGAAAGTTGGCTTTCAACGTTTATGTAGCAACAGCTCATGTTTCACAGTATAAAATGGTTTTCTTCGGTACTACTCCTTTGACTTTACCACTATCTAGAGATCACTTCATAATTTTTCTAAGATAGCTGCAAGATACTTGTAACAAAACAAATTTCTTTCAAGAAAAACTGTTAATTCTGTAACTGGCTCCCAATAACATGATAGGTCTTCAATAAATTGCAAGAATAATTAAAATTGATGAATCGATCAATCCATCATCCAGTTATCCTTGTCAGGGTCTCAGGGGAAGCTGGAGCCTATCCCAGCTGTCTTAGGACGAGAGGTACTTCCTGGACAGGTCGCCAGTCTGTCGCAGGGCTAACACATAGACACAGACGACCATTCAAGTTCAAGTTCAACTTTATTGTCACTTCAACCATATACAGTTTAAAAATACACAGTGAGGCGAAACAACGTTCCTCCAGGAACCAAGGTGCTACAAGACAAGTTAGTGCAAAAATAATAATAATATATAATATATCTAGTAATAATATTGTGCAAAAGAGCATTTACAGGTTGGTGTGTGCGATGGTTTGGTGGTGTAGGTCAGTGTGTTTGCGCTTTGTGTTGGTTAGTCAGTCCAGTCTCAATGTTTTGAGGTATTTGAGTTAAGCTGAGTGATAATGTTAGTGTATGTGTGTGTGTTTATCAGTCAGTCCCTTTTTGCTGAGGAGACGGATGACTTGTGGAAAAAAGCTGTTGCACAGTCTGGATGTGCGTGCCCGAATGCTTCGGTACCTTTTTCCAGATGGCAGGAGTGTAAAGAGTGTGTGAGAGGGGTGTGTCCGATCAGCCACAATGCTGGTGGCTTTGCGAATGCAGCGTGTGGTGTAGATGTCCTCAATAGAGGGTAGAGAGACCCCGATGATCTTCTCTGCTGTTCCCACTATCCGCTGTAGGGTCTTGCGGTCTGATATGGCACAGCTCCCAAACCAGACAGTGATGCAACCGCTCAGGATGCTCTCAATAGTTCCTCTATAGAAGGTGGTCAGGATCGGTGGTGGAAGCCGGGCCTTTCTCAGTCTTCTCAGAAAGAAGAGACGCTGTTGGGCTTTCTTGTGCAGGGAGCTGGTGTTGAGGGACCAGCCGAGGTCCTTCTCCAGGTGTACACCCAGGAATTTGGTGCTGTCAACGATCTCCACAGAGGAGCCGTTGATGCTCAGCGGTGAGTGGTCGCCTCGTGTCCTCCTAAAGTCAACAACCATCTCTTTTGTCTTGTCAACATTCAGAGACAGGTTGTTGTCCTTACACCAGTCCGTTAGTCTCTGCACTTCCTCTCTGTTGAGGGAAGTGCAGGCTGAGGGTCGCAGATGCCAACAGACTTAATAAACTGATCCGTAAGGCCAGCAATGTTGTGGGGATGGAGCTGGACTCCCTCAAGGTGGTGTCGGAGAGGCGGATGCTGTCCAAGATAAAGACAATGTTGGATAACACCTCCCACCCACTCCATGACATGTTGGTCAGTCACAGGAGCTCGTTCAGTGAGAGACTGAGATTACCGAAAAGCACCACTGAACGACACAGGAAATCATTCCTGCCTGTGGCCATCTCCCTGTACAACGCATCCACTTAACACACTGTTTGCTGCTACAGCTACACATGTTTCTTTTCCAACTATTTATTTATGAGTGACTTATGTATGTATGTATGTATATATATGTATATATTGTACTATTCTTAGTTAGCGTATTGTCTGTCTTGTCTTAATGTTGGTTTATGTTGGTTTAAAATGGAGCACTGTAACAAAAAATAATAATTTCCCCCAGGGATCAATAAAGTATTCTGATTCTGATTATCTGTCATCACACATCTGCTTCCCAGCTGTTGCAGCTAATCTAAGCATTAAATCACTTCCACTTTCCCACACTGTCAAGCTGATTGTGACATCACTGGTCAGCCTTCATTCCCTGCACTTCAAAGCTCACTGCGCATCTGTCATTCTCCCCATCACCAGCTCTCACATGTCACTCAGGCTCCATTCAAGCCTCCATCTTCATCTCCACCACCAGCCTCTAGACTCCGGGGTGTCCTGCCCTGGTCCTAATTCGCATGGCCACTGGGATTCTGTTCTGCTGTGATGGGCTATCGGAGATTAACCACCAAATACCACAAACACACAGTTTTCATTCTAAGATGAGCTTTACCGCCAAGTATTGTCATATAGGAAAGGGGTTTTCTTCTGCACGTGGAAACTGGACGATTTGTCTCCAGATGTTTTTCACAGGAGGTTTTAGCTGGAAAACGGATCAAGAAAGCAGGATTACTAACAAGGTATAGGTAAGGCAGATAGAGAGGTTTAAATGGTTAATTATTCATCTGATTTCACATTGATCCGTGTGTTTGATTTAAGTGGACTCAGTTACTGAATTTTCTGACAGCTCTTCTGGCAGTTCTTCCACTGACTGAATAAAGTAGGTCTTAAGTATATTTGCAGTCATAAGTCAGAGACTGCACTCCGTTTATATTTAAATTTTTGTCTCATCTTTCCTTTGTTCGGATTCTGCTTTCTGAGTCTAAAATCTCTCCAAATAACAGAGCTATTACCACCAGCACAAAATTATCCTACATACTGGATCTTTTCTTAATGCTGTAATGAAAACTGTAAAATACTACTACTACTAATAATAATAATAATTCCTACATTCACGAGGAGCTCGTAAAGCGGCATGCGCATTCTCCACTGTGGGACGAATGGTGCGTTCAGGAACGCCCTCATGTCATTCTCGCTAGCCAATGGGATCCAGCCTGGGAACAGGCGTTTCAACGTTGCACTGCTTCCTCAGCGGACTTGGACCCCGTTTCTGCCGTTATGTGCACTGAGTAAGTCAGAGATCATGTCTCTCCGTGTGTTAGAACTAATCTTCTTCTTCTACTTCGCCACTCATATTCCGATCACATTATTTATTGACTTACAAGCTCTGCTGCCTGAACACGTGTACCCCCAACCGGTGAGTTACTTTAAATAAACACACGCACGCACGCACATTTCCAGCTACAACTTAATGCACACTTTTCCCCTCCAGCTGAAGGACCTTCTGAAATGGTACGCAGCCGACTTCAAAGACCCCATGGTGCTGGACCCCCCGGAGTGGTTCAAGTCCTTTGTTTTCTGCGAGGCTTTGCTTCAAACACCGTTTTTCCCCATTGCAGCGTACGCTTTTCTGAAAGGTCAGTTAACACGAAAAGTGGCTGGTTGAGCCAAACTTTACTAAAATCATCATAATAAATCAAAGCTACTCACCCACCCAGCCAACCGCGCACTTTCTCAGGTCAGCTGCTCTCCTAGTAGTGATGGGTCGTTCGCGAACGAAATGGCTCTTAGAGCCGACTCCTTGAAGTGAACGACGCGAGGTTTTTTTTTCTTTCTTTCTCTCTCCCTCTCTCTCGCACTTTTTTTTCTGCTTCACTCGAGCCTTGTGCTTTGCGCTGAGCAGAGGGGGGAGGGGCGGTAGTTACTCAGTAGCACAGGAACAGAGCGGGAGGGAGAGAGAGAGAGAGCAGGGACAACAACGTCACATTAGAAAGGTATAGTAATCATCCACAACTATTTTCAGTTGCAGATGATAAAGGATTCAGAAAGTTTATTCATGCAGGTCCATATGACAGAGAATATGCATCTTCTTTTTGTTTTCATATTTTAATTTATATTTAATTGTGTTGTGGTTTGCAGTGTTTTGTGTTGTTTCATTTTAAATTTGTTTAAAAAGAAAAAGCTGAAAATTTAAATAGTTAAAAGTTGAAATGTGAATAGTTGATTTTTGTATTATATGATTTATTTATTACATTTTATGTGGAGTGAATAAATAAAAGTATATTTACAGTGGCCCCTACAGACAAAGCACATACAAACTCCAAAACACGAAAAAATTCCAAAACACGTAAAAACTCAGAAGCACATAAAAACTCAAAACACGTACAAAAGACAACAGAAGTGCTCCAGGATGCTGGGCGCAGTGTTGAGCTTTTGTTACCTACTGGCTACACAAGCCAGCAAGTACCAACGACCGGATTTGGTGTGTGGTAGTAACAGGTAAATGAACTTTTTTTTTAATTATTTGAATATATACGAGTGCCTGTGTATAAATACACAAACAATACACACATGCTTTCAGTTGTGTAATTTAAGTGATCTAGTAGCTCTGCTTTGGAAGTTCAGTTCATGCTAGAAATGTGTTTTGGAGTTTGTACGTGGTTTGTCTCTAGGGGCCACCGCATATATTTATATATAAACATATAAATAAAACCACTTTTTTTTACGTTAGTAATTCCTTTTGTGCATAATTTTATATTATTGTTAATAATAAATTAATTAAAGCAACAAAACAACCCGAAGATCCGGCCGGAGCCGAAAGAGCCGGCTCTTTTTAGTGAGCCGAACCGAAAGAGCCGGATCTCTAAAAAGAGCCGGAAATCCCATCACTATCTCCTAGTAGGACAGAGACGCTGGTCAAAGGTGACCTCTGTCGGCCTTTATGTTGCCTTACCATCAGACATCTACTGCCTCAAGTGTTTGTAACCAAACTGCAGCTCAGCCAGGGGCGTTTCCAGGAAATGACCAAGAACCAGTGAGGGTGGAGAAAATGTCACCCGGGCCACCACCACACTGTATTATACACACAAATAATAAAGATGAAGGGAATTGAATTTTCTGTGCTTGTTGGAAACAAACAAAACGTCTGCATTGCCTTGGATGATTCACAGACTTGGCGTCACAGGTTTTCTGTGTCTTACGTCCTTTCTCCCAATCGCTCAAACAGGTGGTTGTAAGTGGATCCGGATTCCTGCCATTGTGTATTCCACACACGTGGCCACCACATTGATCCCAATCCTCGCCCACATCCTCTTCTATCAGTTCCCTCTGAAACCCAATCCTGGTCCTCAGACTGTCCAGGAGCGCTGGTTGCTAGTCTCCATATATGCACCATACCTGTTGGTGCCTGTGCTGCTCCTCCTCACCATGCTGATGTCCTCGACATACAACGCCTCCTCTAAGCCTGGGAACGTGTCAGCCAAGGCCAAGAAGAAGAACTGAAGTGCCACAAGACAATATTATCTAATTTACTGTGATTTTAAGAGATCTTTTTCTACATTTGTGAATGTATGAACATGTATGTGTAAGTCTGTGTGAGTCACACCGTTTATCAGGAAGAAGCTGCCGTCGTGAACCATCCGGAACTGTCACTTTTAATGTTGACCTTTCAATAAAATCCATATTATTGTGATTTTTGTTCTGATGTTTCTCTTTGGGTTTAGACATACCCCTATCTAAATGATCTAGCTTCTCTGTTTCAGGAGGCTTAAGCCCATCCTTTGTACTATATCTCTGCCTTATACAGGAACATAAACCATTTTGGGTTTTTTTTGTTTTGTTTTTTTGGTGGGGGTGGGGTGAGGGGTGCTTATTAAACCTCATCTTCTTATTGGTGCTGTCAGAGAGGCTAGTGTAAGATACAGGTACATGTGAAACTTCCAGTCAGGATGTTTGTTTTTGAACACTTAATAATTAGACAACAGATCATCTTCACTGGGAGTCTAATTGACATTTCTCATTTTAAAGGAGTCAAAGTAGAAGATGAGCCTGCAGTAATACTGCAGTAATGATATTATATACAGATATAATGATGTAGAAATTAAATAGAAAGGCAGACTTTGTTTACTGTTGTGACTTTTAGCTATTTAAACATCCTTAATGAGAAATCTATACATGTCACCTTTCTTCAAGCCAAACACTCAGGAGTGGTGCGTCACATGTAGATAAAGGGATAAGCTGTATTTGTTCGTGGAAATGCTTTGTCATCAAAGAGTTTAAACAAACTCTTGTTTTATCTCTTATATTGATTTTCTTGTCAGCTGTTGATCTTACAGTTGTTTTAAGTCGATTAAAAATGTGCTCTTTTGCCCACTGACCCTGCACATACATTTGAACATCTCCCGTATCACACTGTTCGGATACAGTCAGCTAGATAAAAGGCTCCACTAAGTGAACGTTTCTTTCAGTAATTCAAGTTGTTCTTATTATTAATCTTTTATGGCGTCTGTTTGGCTGTGTTTTTACAGCGCACCTCCACGTCTCCAGGCTCTCTTCCTGGAAGGGTGGAGGCTCGCCTTCACCTCCTTCACAGAAGGGATTCTGGGTGTGTGTGCCAGTCCTTAGTTACAAAAGACATTTTTTTTAAGTTGTTGCACAAGTTAAAATGTCCACTCAGCTTTGTCCTTTTACTGCTATTTTTCCCAGCCCCAGAGGGTGTAGACTTTAAACACTAAGCAAGACAAGATGTGTCGTTAATAACAGTGTATGTATTATTTTGCTGACAAACGGTGGTTTTTCCCCTCTTTTAAATATATTTGCTGTCATATTGTATAGTTACATATAGTTAGATGTTTAATTAACCCCCTTCTCACACAACTTTTGTTGTTTAACCATTGTTAAAATATCCATTGTTTCACGTTTAAATAGGATATATGTAAAAAAACACTAATAAAATATATGAGCTACATGTGTTAAAGGCAACATCCTCCTCCTTCACCCCTAATTTCCCAGAATTCATTGTGATCATTTTTTAAAAATAAGAATATCAACTAGAGTTAAACTAAACAGCCATCAAACATCGTTGATAAAATGTATCGTTTTATCGCTGTGAGTCTTATTTGTACGAACAGTCCTAGACTGCCGGGACTAACCTTTGCAGCGGAAGGAAGGGTCTATGTTGGCCTTCGCGGACGGAGAGACTATAAAAGGAAATATGGCACTAAGTTTCTGTATTGTTTAAGTCAACGGCAGAGTAGGCGGCTCTGCTGTATTTTGAGAAGTGACAGCACTGTACGGGGGTTTAAATACTGCACAGTATATGTACAGGCAGACTTACAGTCGTTGCGTTTGGAAGCAGATTTAATCGAAGGTGACAGTTACTTCCAGAGGCAGCGTTAGCTGTCCTGCCAGACTCGACGACGAAGGAAACAACGAAGTGTTTTTGTTATTTACACGGATGAAATTTATACTAACCGGGGAGACGTCTGTGTTTTTCCAACAGCTCTTATGGACCTGGGCTTGCTGTCGAAGAAGACAGATAATAGGGACTAACAGTCCTGTGTTGATGTTTTACGCTAACATGGTCTGTGTATTAGCTCCCTGATGCTGGCTAGCTTCATAGGTTGCTACAGCTTGTATGTTTTAGCTTGAGTCTGGATTTATTGTCAAGTATCGGGACAGGTATCCTTACGTTCTTATACTTCTTAGTATGTTCCTAGGCGCTGTTTACATGACGCTTGGTATAGCCAAAGGACTATATCACTGTCAGGCTAACAGATAGCTCAGTGTCTGCATCTGCAAGATTGGCATCATGTAGACTGTCCCTCTGAACGGGTTAGGTGACCAGGACACGCAATGTGCTAGTGAGCGTCCTTAGAGTGCTTTGCAAAGCTGGATTGAAGCTACTGAACTAGGTGAACGAGTGACAGCTGGCACGGATATAGTTTAGCTCAGACTGAGTTAGCCATGCTTAAACTCGTCCGTTGTGTGTGATATTGCAAACATCCCAGCCTGCTTGGAGGGCATGTGAATGCATCATGTCCTGGCTGCATCTCTTATTTATGCAATAACGCACACCAGAGCAGCCTGTCATGAAATAATTCCGCAGTGCAAGAAGCAGCAGCACCATCAGGACTCAGTCGATAGCTTGCCCTGGGATTTTTTTTCCTCTAAAGAGGACAGCGTCATCCAAGGATAACCAACTGTGCCCAGCTGGACCATCGGTCATTCACAATGGAAACTGTGGGAGATTTTGAGTACAGCAGAAAAGATCTGGTTGGACATGGAGCCTTTGCTGTGGTGTTCAAAGGAAGACACAGGAAGGTAAATAAATCAGTTGCACATTTGCATCCCCTCCTTTACTTCATCTTGCAGGGAAAGGGAGAGCGAGCAGACAACTCGTTTGGAAATCTGGGTCAGTCAGTAGAACTGGGGACTGCTGCTCTGCAGCACTATATCACCCTTTTTTGTGGGGAAAGATAATATTTTCAAGCACTTTCATAACTAAACCCCTGCATCCTGGCTGATGTAATGTGGAGTCATGCTGTGACAGGTGATTATGGTGCCATTTCACCGGCCTGATGGGAGGTGCATGAGTGCATTTATGCTATTTCGTTCATTCATGATCGAGATGAGTCAGGCAGCTGTGAATGACTTGCTGACGTACTAAGGCAGGAGGGAGCATGGGGGGTGCAGTGTTTTTCCTTTTGCCTTTTTAAGCAGAAGAGCTTTACTTATGTAAGAGCTGCACAACATTCATTCACACTGAACCACAGAGAGATCATTAAGCTCAGAAAGTGGATTAAATTGCTAACATTTCCCGGAGTGGGGCTTTCCGTGACAGAAGAAGCTTAGGATGGGGTGGGTTTATATATGTGTGACAGAGATGCAGGCCATGACATCACGGTGGCCCAGTGCTACTGGTGTGAAACAGATGGTCCTGAATTCCTGAACTGAAGCTGCATCAGAGCATCCCCGGAGTCAAGCTTCTATCTCACTGTGACAATCGATTACCAGCTCAGAGCCTGGAAACTCTGAAACATATGTGTCTGTGTAAACAATTCCTGTGTGTGGTCACATGCTTCCATGTCAGGTTAAAACAGACCTGGCATGTGATCAGTGTGTTTACTATTTTAGTCCCATCATCTGCACTCTGTTTAGCCTATTTATAGGATTGTGTGGGCTCACAGGCGCAGGACAGTTAGAGGCACCTGGATGCATCAGACCTAATGGATTGATTCATTCCTCGGGCGGTGTTGGATGTTGCATATGGTCTCATGTTGCACTGAAATATCAATTTATTATGCAGAGTCTGTTCACAGATAAGATAGACCGGGGGCTAGTTTGAGAAATGTCTTTTGGCTTCTGTGGGTAATTCCCCCTCGAACTTTGAAACAACAAATGTCGGAAAAGAAATAAATGTATTTGGTGTGAATATCACACTTTTTCACTTTGTGTTTTATTCCTAGACTTTATATAAATGATGTAACAACTGTGACATCGCCCACTGGTTTTGGACTGCATTTAAGACCCTCAACATTGTCTCTGCTGCCCTGTTGTTGTTGTGTTTTTTTTTTTCAGATAGAAATGACCATATTTGGACTGTTGGGTGGAGAGCTATGTTATCAGCTATTGCTAGCAAGTCAATAGGAACAGTTCAGCCAGCCCAGTTAGTGGCAATGAGGTGACAGATATATGACTGCTGTATTTTTTGAGGCGAATGAATATAATATACATTACACCAAATATGTTATCACCTTAGAAACTACCAAAATCAAATTCTTTCTGGTATTTAATGCAAAACAAGCACCCCCTCCTTTCAAAAATAAAGGGGTAATTTTCCTCACCCAAAGTGGGTCTGTAGGGGAGGACTGTGCAAGTCAGCGCTACCGGTCTGTATAGATAAGACAGTGAGTTGTTTACCTGATTTTTCTGGCCAAATGATAAACAAAGGTTCATTTTATTTTATGTGAAATACGACTTAAATGTATAAAAAATAAAATTAAGATTAAATTCTGTAAATCTGTAATTGCAGTTTTCCTTTGGGGCCATGCTGTGGGTGTGATTTTGTTTAACTCATGTTAGAATGATGCAGAATTGTTACATTTTAAAAATGCTTTCTTAACTTTTCATAATAATATAACAAATTATAATATTTTCTCAATGCAAGTTTTATTCTTTGAAACATGAATCGTAGAGATGTATTCATAACCACTGGTTTTAATTGACTGGATGTTGATCTACCCAATGTTTTCAGGACAAGGACATTTCAAATTCTATTTGTCACGTACACAGTCATACACAGTACGATATGCAGTGAAATGCTTAGACAACTGCTCGTGACCTAAAGAAAAAAAGGAAAAGGCTATGAATAAGATAGGAAATAAATATGAAAAATTAAAAAGGGTAAATTTAACTAGGAAGGAATAAAATATAAAAAATTAAGGTTAGAAATGAAATAACTGTACAACACAAATTATAATGAAGGGTAAATTTAACTGGGAAAGAATAAGATAAAATATATAAATTAAAGTTGAAAATAAAATAACTGTACAACAAAATACACAATATAGAAATATATAAGAATGTATGAAGGTATATATATATATTTTTTTATATTATACGCGCGCACACACACACACACACACACAATAACAGCAGCTGTACAAGTATTAACTGGAAATGAAGAATATAGTGACCAGTGTTGTGCGATCCACATCATGTCTTGTGCAGTGCAAATATGCTTAAAGTGATTTTAAACTTTGTGTACAATGAGTGGCTCGCATAAGCTATGAAGAGCACTGCTCACAGTGCTCTGGTCCTACTTTCAGCTGTCCAGTCTCACCTTCAGCTATATCTGGTTGCAGTGTTATTGACTATAATCTCTTTGATGCTCACAGGTCTGTAATCAGCTGTGATTCATAAATGAGATAATGCTTTATCCTGGAAAATGAACACGTGCTTCTGTCGCGCTCAACAGGGCAAATCTGGTGACTCCACCTTTTCATAACTCTTATGTGGCAATTAGCTAGGTTTGAGCAAATACATTTCCTTTATATTGTACAATAAAGGCATCCTGATCCAAGAGCTCATCTGGAAACAAGATATTGCTCTAACAGTCATCTGAGCGCCTTGTCACTGAGTGCAGAACCTTGCTGTCAGAAAGCCAGTTGACCCGGTGTCACTGGGACAGCTAAAATTTCCTTCGTCCTTCACGAGAACTTGTCCACTGCAGTGCCAACAGCATTTTGCATGTGCTAGAAAAATCAAAGCCATATCAGTTTAATTTTGAAGTGTAAATTCACATCAATGATCAGATGTAACCTTAGATTTTGGAGAAAAATAAAATCTAGAGTTTTTGATGTGTGGCAGAATGGGGTTAGGGTTGCCATCATTGATGAGGACCTGGAAATCAGGGGGATAAATTTGGCTGCTCTTGCCTTTAAAGTTAATGGACTGATTAGATTGCTGTCTGTAAGTCTCATGCCTTCTTTGTGGTTCATGCTGACTCATCGGCACGGTGTAGGGTATAGAAAATACACTTGTATGAGTGTTTGTGACAGGGTGAATGAGGCTTGTATTAAACAGTGCTCAGTGTAGAACACCATGCAAACATTCGGTCAGTTAGACAGAAGTTGATGTTAAAGATTCCCAGTGTGGTTCGAAGACTTCTAGGGCATCCTGTAAACACAGATTGATTGGGCTGAGCTTATGACCTCACGTACATATTGCTATTGTGCTCAGACTGTCCGTTATCTCTCTTTCACCTCCACCTCCAGTCTTGATCTTACATGATAAAGTCTGTTACCTTAGCGTGCCTCGTCTAAAACCGAGGCAGTGTTTGCTAAGACTGAATAATAAAACACTCTGGTAGAGCTTTATCACACACTAAATCCCACATGTGTGTTTCTGTTGGGCTGTCTCCGAGGTATATTGATCACAATACGAGTTGGCCAGGATGTTACGGGTTTCAGGTCAACAAAAATATTTCCTGAGTGAAAGGATGGTTGCCTCTAGCCACAACTAACTCATGCACTTTCTCTATTGGTTTTAAGTGGTCAGCCTGCAGCGTCAAGGAACTCAAAACCTCAAGAGGAAACGTATGAGTGGCAGCATTAAAAATTCAATCTGAACTGTTGTGCAGGAACATCCTTGTTAACTTCTCACGTGATCTGTTTCCTCTTGTTTTGTGTTGTGTAGAAGACTGATTGGGAGGTGGCCATCAAAAGCATTAACAAGAAGAACCTGTCCAAGTCCCAGATCCTTCTTGGGAAGGAAATCAAAATCTTGAAGGTGAGCATGACCCTGAATTTAATTCCCTCCTTTTTTCCTCTTTACTGGAGTCGACTCGACTTGAGCGTGCACCTTATAAAATCCGGCCCAGATAGAAACATGAATGAAAGTGACCCGATTAACTTCCGTAGGCTAGTTGATGCTCCTGCTAATGCTTTTCACTTTTCTGCTCTTTTTGCTCAGGAGCTGCAGCATGAAAACATTGTGGCACTTTATGATGTCCAGGTAAGTTTGGGAATCTTTTAAAGTAATGTACGTCTTTAGTGTTTGATTTAATTTTAGTATGCAGCTTCTTTAACTACTGTTTCATCGTTTGTTTGTGTCTGAGAGGATGAGCTTCTAAAGTCCGTGGTAGAAAAACAGAAATTTTCAAAATGAACCTTCATCCAAAAAGATCACCAAGCGTAAGAATATGTTCAGCTAGCCTAACCTGGGATTGGCTATGGTTCAATGCACAGGCAGTACGTGAAAGCTGGATGAAGCCATATTAAAGTTACACATTGGTTTACTGTTATTTCAAGCTGCCAGCATTTTGGCCATACGTTTAAACGGATGTGATTGAATGATATTGTAGAGGTGCGGATTATCAGGCTGCGCTGGCAGTATACTTATCCGTTGGTAAGTTAGAAATGAACATTTGTTAGCATGTTATGGACATAATTCAAATGTATGTTGCTAAATAATGTGAAAGTAAAATGTAAATATATCCTCAAACATGAGTCACATCTGCAGCTGTTGTGATTGTGAGATCAGCAGCAACTGTCTCTGATAGCTATGATAACATGTTATATGAATTTCAAAAAAGAAATGATAATGTTGTTGTTCAGTGCCACATATAGCATAAGTCATGGACGCTTAGGATGATGAACGGGTGACACTAAACTGTGATGATGCCGTAGATCTTTTGTGCCAACGAGATCACGCACGCTGTCCTGGTTATCACACCGCTATCTTAATCACTTTATTTGGGATCTCTGAGTATTAAGAGCTGAGCAGCAGCTTGTCTTCTTAATCTGATAACTTTGGCACAACTAGTCAGAATTTATCTTAGTGAAGGGATCATTAAGGAATGTTTAAATAAATAAAAATACTTTGGTTAAAAAATTATTTTATTGCATTAGTCACTTGGTCTTGTTGTTTTGCCGTACATAGGCTTTCCTAGATGGGAATATTGATGACAAACTTAGAGGCAGCTGAATATTGTTACAAAGTGTATGTGGTTTTTGTCCATCCACAAACATGTTTGCGGGCGTTCATGCGCCGGCGTACGCCCTCGGCCTCGCTACTGCCACAGATGCAGTTTCTGCTGGAAACGCTGAGTCTGTGGGTAAACTTGTCTGTGTTTCTAGACATGAGTGAACTCAAGCAAAACTCCTAGTGAGGGTAAAAAATCTGATTCTGAACTCGCCTGCTTTACTCTGATCTCAGCTGTTGGCATTAACAAAGCAGCTCAAGTTCACAAACTAAGCCTGTTAACCTCCTTAAATGTGTCAAAGTGCATTAGTGTTATATGATGGTGTTAAAACCGTTAACTCTGACAAACACAATAAAAGCTTCCAGAATTCCTGAATACAATCTGGCGGCCATGTGACTAATTACCCAGAGTGCTTTGCAGTTACAGTTAAGTAAGTCTATCATTTTGGCCTTTTCTATGGCTCACATGCACATCGAGCTTGATGTGAAAATGTTGTTATATGCATTTCTAAGAGTAGATCACAGCACCACAAGAAACTAGTCGTAATATGTTGCAGTCAAATTAGTAGAAAAGTGTTTTAATCTGAAAGGCCAACCTGTCAGTGCAGTCAGTCTGCTGCTGAGCTGCCCATGTTCACGTTAGGAGGAAAACAAAAACTTTAGCTTACTTGTGTAACCCCGGTTCTCAGAGTAGCATGACTGCAATGTCTCACTATTGGATGCGCCTCCCTGCGTATTCCTCAAAAGCATTTATCTCATTCCGCCAATCCTGATTGGCTGGTGAAGGCGACGGCCATGTCGGGCAGAGCCATCCACCCTTAACTAGCTTGCGCTATTACACGGTGGTTATTCAAAAACCTCTTCTCGCTTCGGAGCAAATCTTAAACTTAGCTAGCTAGCTTAACTGTCCACAGACAGGAGTGTTAGCTGTTTCCCGTCGCCAGGCGCTTGCTACCTTTGCTCATCTCTCCTGAACCCGGATCTTCACCACAGATCGGGCATCATACCATTTACCTCCGGTTAGATCCCCTTTAGACCTAACAATTATACATTCATTGTTAGTTAGTGGTGCTGGTTTCAGTCATTAAGGAAATGTACTGTTTATATGATTGGGGAAACCTGCTGTCAGCTGAGGCTGAAGAAGAAGTCACTTAGAAAACACTACGTCCAGAAGGACGGGGTCAGCGTTTGTGGATTTCTTTACCTGGACGAGCGTGCGTCGAGACTGGAGTCAGGAGAGCCTTTGATTGTATTTTTCAAAGCTGTCTGTCTGTAGTGTTTAGCAGTGGTTGAGCCGTAGATAATGTTGTGATGCATTAATGATGGAGTTAGTTTCCTACACAGACTGTTGTTCACTGATGGTGGGTGTGAGAGAGGCTGTTCTGCATTTACTCCACACATGTTAAACAAATGTTTGATTTTGAATTTTTTAAAGGCAGAAAACTTGCAGTCACGAATAAATGACGTGATTTACTCCACTTTGCTGATGTCTGTCACAAGGCGAGCGCACAGTAGGAAAGTTCTGACAAGAATGCTGAAAAACCCGTTCTTCAAACTGCTATGTTGTTTATATCCTCTGTTATATTGGTTCATATCAGCAAGCAGTAAAAAGGTTCTGTTTAGATGTCCAGAATTGGCTGTAATACCATAACTACTAATTTACCACTTCAAATGTGATGGTGAAGCACATCCCACATAGCAATGGTACTTCCTGTGTTTGCGTAAGCCTCCCTCTGGGATCCTGCTGGTCAGCCTTTCCACCGGTCCACTCCTCCCACCATGTCCTCATCCCTTCATCACCCGTCCACTCTCCTGCTGATGTAATAGATCTCTTCCACAAGCAAGTGGCTGAGGAACCCATTAGTCAGGGTGCGTTTCCAGCAGGGATGAGATGTTCAAGTTTCTGAGTTTCATATTTAATCAGGTGTTTGGGGGGAGAAATGGTTACATCATGAGAAAATAAGAGACTCACATAAAAGAGAAGGCACACAAAAAGTCGTGGTTGGTAGAGGTCAGTGAAATTATGAGATCATCCCACTGATACTTGACTTTAGTGTGCAAATCTGTTTATCATACTGACAGAATTGGGGTTTAAAGAACCCAAACCCAACATGATGTTTGTGGCATGAGATGAGATACTGCTGCTGTTTTTGGCTTAAAAGCATTTTAGTCACTCCCAGCACTCTTTCAGTTGTGTGGTTGCAGTTCCTTTGTACTCGTACACTTTGGGTCGTGATTTTGTTTACCTGAGCTCTGTCACCTCTTGCTTGCATGTCTGAGACGGTCACCAAGCTTTGCCTGTCACCGCTTCAGGCACAGTGTCTCCGTGTCTTTTCTTAGCAGCTGCATCTTTTTTTACTGTCCCTTTAGTGTTCCCTGTGCTAGCAGAACAATGCTGCGTGGCAGGCTGGGCTCCCTTGGCGGTTATCTGTACTGTCTGGTGTATTACAAGCCTGGCAGCTGTCACTTCCCATTATTTATACGTGATATATATTTCACTTTACCCCCCAGCTCCCCCACTTGACCTGTTCCCAGCTCTATTAGCTGTTGTTTGAAGCATGTGTTGTATGTATAGGCTTACCAGACACAACAGGAAATGTGACCCAAACCAACTTGTGCAACCGTCCTAGCCGCTGTATTAGGAGCATGGAGCAGAGATTTTCTGCTTCTTATGGTTCCACTACCTTAATATTTCATCCCAAGCCCACAAAGCAAACTGGCAACAAAGCTGGTTTTACATTACTGTGGCAATCCTGTATGAGCTGGAACTGCAGAACATTGTGAGTGATAACAGTACACACAGTGACCTACTGCTTTTTTCAGTAGGGTCATTTGGAAAATGCTAGCTCGATGGTCAGTGAAAATTTAGATGTGGAGATCAAGCGATTCTAGCTCACAGTGCTGTTTGTGTTCACACTGCTTTGGATCTTTATGAGCACCATACAGATCATGTGCTTGTTACTACACACTTAGTAGAACAGCTTACATCCCTGTGTATGTTACATGTGTTCACTCAGCATCCACACTTTGACGAGGGACTATATTAACGTACAGCGTGGCATCTCAGCACTTCTCGTGCTAGTTGCTGATGGCACAGAACAGTCACAGTTCTTTCATGTTTTTCTCTGCTGATTTTCACTCTGGTCATACTGTAGAATCTAAATAAACTTCTACATATCTTTGGAAACCTCTACATACACTAGAGTGTGCTAGCTTTTTTGGATGCAGTGAGTCACAGATGTACACAGATGCACCAGCAGCCTCTCAGAATAGCTGTGTGCTGACAGAAGACCGTGTAGCTGGATGTAGGAGTCTGCACCTTTGAAAGATTGCAGGTCCTTGGGACCAGAGCTGTAGTTTGGAGGAGCTCTGTTCATTTGCTGTGTTTAATGACAGCCTCAAGCACACAGCTGATTGGCTTACAGTCCTTGTCCTCTGCACTGTTGATGTTAAGCGTTCTGCAGCAGCGTGAGGTAGCCTGGTCTAATTATAAGGTGTCCCGTGTCAGGCTCCTGGTTCCTTCTCCTCTCTAACGCTGCCGCCACCACAGATTTGCTATTTGGATTCTTATCGATGGATGGATGGATGGATGCATAATAATGGCTGATTTCATGGTTTCACTGAATTCCTTCTCGTCAAATGAGAAACAAGACGACTCAGAGAAAATGTGCTCAGTCAACAAAAAGTTGATTGTTGTTCTCAGCACATAAGAATGATGTCCAACTGAGTAATTCCTGCCTCCTGACAAAGATTTGAATTTTATTATTGAAAGTTCTACAAAAGGCTAATAACTGGACACTGAGCAGATCAACATGATTAAAGCAGGACAGGTTCTGACTGGTGTTAAACAGAGGAAGACAGGTTTTTGGTTATTGAGAAAGCTGCTCCTAGGAACGTTGTGTGCTTGTTCAAGGAGGGTCCCTCCAGCCTGACATGTGTAAAAACATCTGGTATAGGGGCTGTTTTAAGGAGCAAGAGGCACATTTCCTCTTAGCTGCTGTTTTAGAGCTCGTTTGAGTTTTCCTAGAAAATCGTCCTGTGTCTACATTCTTTTTGCACAGCTTTGCTTTCCAGACATTTAACTGGGTAGAAGATCAGAGGAAATCACTGTGGCTGCTCATTGGAGCACACAAACATATGCCCAGTCATCTGCTTAGAACATGTACATGTGTCTGTTTAATCACCACGTAAGCATGAGCGCACACAGTCACATGATGTTCAGTACACATGTTGCATAAGAAGCTGACTGAAGGTCTCAAGCCACAAAATACAAGCCTGTGAAACTGTGGGTACTGTGTGCCAGACTGTCTTGGCCCTTAATAAAAGTGTATTATTGGCCTTTTTGTTGTACATGCACTGACCTGTTGCAGTCAAGTGTATATTGATGTATGAGTGAACTGGCATATCTGCGTAATGACGCGATGTTTCTCTTCCTGCGAAATGATAAACATCCTGTCCTGTGTATCTGTGACTGAGCAGCTGTGATGGTCAACAAGTGATCCTGAGTTATTGTTCTAAACACATCATTAGTTGTTTTTTTGTTTTGCTCCCTGCTGTCACTTACACAAGCCATCTGTCGCGTTGTTCTCCCGTTGGTCAAACGTAGGCTTTTCTCGGAGCTGAGTTCCCTTGAATTATTCCAGTCTTTGTGAAGAACCTGTCTCCTGACCTCCCGCTTCACCGTGCACCCCTGCCCTCTTCGGTTTGACCTTTCCCCATCCCCCATATAGTTACATAACCGTGCACTCCTGG
The DNA here is from genome assembly GCF_041146795.1 of Maylandia zebra. Classification (NCBI taxonomy): domain Eukaryota; kingdom Metazoa; phylum Chordata; class Actinopteri; order Cichliformes; family Cichlidae; genus Maylandia; species Maylandia zebra. The sequence continues at coordinate 2,188,644 of NC_135180.1, read as the reverse complement.
AGTTGGCATGATGTAATAGTGGAACAGCTAACCAGGCAGTATCTTGTTTTGGCTCACATTGACTCATTGCAGTCCAAAGTATTTTTGCATTCATGTGAATGTGCTCAGCGCCCATGTATTGTGTCGTCAGTTATCATGTGAAGCAGCCAGCCAGCTGAGTTGCTTGTAAAACGGCTTCTAAGTGCTATGTGTGTGTGACATGGCTATGATGTGAGAGGAGGAGAGAGTCTATTTATGTCATAGTTGTTTTGGAAATTTTGTGCTGGAAGGCGATGTTTTTGGAGCCCAGCCCAATCCACCCATCAAAATCCAAAGTTCACCCGTGTTTACATCAGAAGCAGCCAGTGTGTGTGAACGGTACATTCTAGAAATCATTTATAAATGGTCAGAGATTGTCACTTTTATAACTGTGAGCTGCTACTTCCTCTAAGCTCTCACAGACAGAGGCTGCCCTATGTGCAGTCGTCACCACCTGCCTCTTGAAATTCATGTTGTTTCTTACCAATGGGCAACGCGCCGAAACCGAAGCAACTGCTGCAGCCAGAGACGGTAACGTGTGAAGGGCCCGAATCGTCATGGATAAAACGGATCAATCCCCAGGCAACAGCTTCACTCCCTGCTGTTTGCTAACCTCTGCTTTCTGTGGATGCTCAAACTTGTTTGTGTAAGAGTGTTATTTAGTCATGTCTGCTTCATAACTAACCTCAGTGTCTCTGAGGTTAGTTATGAAGTGGGCTTTGTGATGTGACTCTTCTTTCACTTCCCCCTCTTCAAGATTACGACCACATTATGTAATCCCTCCTACTTCACACACCAAGAATGGATTCGGCTGTCCCATCTCCCTCCAACATCTGCCCCAGCTGGTGAAATCATTGGTATGGAGTTGGAAAGGATTACTTAAGAGCTACCTAGAAGACACAAAACACCAAAGCCATTTATGTCGGGGTCACACACATCAGCTGACTTACATGGTGTCACCGTGCTACAGCGAGTAGTCGTGTTTGTTGTGTGGCTCGATAAGCGGAGTGAATCTCATGAAATGCTAGAGAAGAGTTTGTGCGTGTGGTGCACTAAAGTTGTGTTGTGACTGAAATTGAGCCTCAGGGCCTGATCTGTGTTTAGATGAATTTGATACATTGGCACTCACAATTTTATGGCTCTAAAGAACAGAACATATAAGACGCCACAACGTTGAGTTAAAATGTTGTTACTTACGAAGGACAAACAGAAACAAAAAAGATGGCTGCCCATATGGCTAAACAAACAAAAGAGGAGGAAAACCCAGAGTCAACCACACAGTGGGCCGTTGGACTGAGGCTGCTCCTCTAAACTAGTTTAGATAAACCAAACTGAAAACAGGAGTGCTGGTAACCGTCAACTCATCCTGTACTTAAACTAAGCTAACAGCAACAGAAAGATAAAGCCGCTGCTGATGGAGGTCAGTGGGAACGACCACCGTGCTGTCTTATGTGGTTAGGCTTCACCAACCAATCAGCACTAAGAATAAGTCAGTGAGAGCGCAGGTTAATAAGAGCAATGCACTGCGGTCACATGATCAAAGGATGAAACAGTGCAGAGACTTTTACAGATGATTTTAATCATTGGAAGCTACTAAACAGAAGCGTCATCATGCAAATATAATCATTTGACCTGTTCATCTCAGTTATGTCCACTAATTGGTTTCCATAGTCACCCCTTTACTTTCATCTGCCGCTCGTGCGTGACGTCAGCAGCTTGGCAACGGGTCAAAATTTCCCTCAGAAGTTGGCAACAACGTTTTCTCAGTTTCCAAGTCGAGTGGGCATTCTGGTGAACGTTCCCATTCAGAACGATGTTGCAGATTATTCTAACATCACGTACATGCATAGTAAGATGGAAGTAATAAAAATGCAGGTTCAGAAAAAGCCAGGTCTGTTATAAATGGCATCTGCAAGTAGTTTGGGTACGTTGTGTTTTCTCCAGTGGCTGTTTTGTCGTGTGTGTTTGGAGCTGACAGCTGCTGCAGGATAAATGGCTGCTGTAACAGATTCTGTGTCTCCTCTTTTCCAGGAAACGCCCAACTTTGTTTTCCTGGTCATGGAGGTAAGTATAGAAACATGACACTGTAGATAGTTGGAACATACGTGTTTTTTAAACACAGTAATGATTTATGGCCAGATGTCAGCATGTGCTCTTTCCCTCTGTGCTGGCGTAGGCTTCACTAATGTTCTGTTGTTGCTGCCTTTTTTTCTCTTAACCTCCTGATGACCTCACTCTGTACACGGTCTCCAACTTTCTGCACTTGTGTTGCAACACTCGGCTGGCTGCAGGATAGAAAACAAACCATCTCAGGGTTCTCTCTGACAACAAGCCTCTTTTCTAAGAATCAGATCTGCCTTGGCTTAAAATCTTGCTTTGGAGTTTTTAGGACATTACATTGTTAGAAACGTGACTTTGTTTGTCCTACAGCGAGGTTACATTACTCTGAGGATGTTGACATAACAGTTTTGTCGTCCATTTTCTTCCGCTTATCCGGGGCCGGGTCGCGGGGGCAGCAGCCCAAGCAGAGAAGCCCAGACCTCCCTCTCCCCAGCCACCTCCTCCAGCTTGTCTGGGGGTTTGTCATCATATGTATGAAAATTTTCAGAGCTGGCACTAGCTGAAGATTGGTGGAGCTTTGCTAATTAATTCTTATGGATATATTTCCAACTTCCATCCTTAAGAAGGAATAAGCACCACCGGATCATCAGGCCCTCGCTGGAATGTTAAGTATGAACTTGCCCTGGCCAAATTGGAGCTGTGCCCTCGTGTTTTGTTTGGGTGGAGAAACCTCGTCTTGTTCTGGTATTGGAAACATTAACCATAGGCCCCAAGCAAATGTGCCAGATGCAGTCCCAATGAAGAGAGCATTGTATTCACTGAACCCCGAGTCTGGAGGGGATAATATAAACAGTGAAGCTGTTAGAACACTGAATATTTCTTTGTTCATTCAGCAGCAGACATATCTTTGAAAACTGCTCTGGTATATTTATATTAGTGTTTTTTGTTTGTCTTTTAAAAGACCTGCCTACACAGATGAAACAAATAAAAGCATCTGTGTAAGCGATACAGGCGACATGACTGATGCTCATCAAATGAACAAATAAAGTTCTACAGTTTGAATGTCAACTGACCAAAATCCACCAGTGCAAGTCTCTCTATAGAGTTGGTTTGTGATATGTTTACCTTCATTAGCACATGGTGCTTGTTGTTGTTACACTAAAGCGTTTGAGTGCATATTTTAGATGTTTTTAGACCCAGGCTTCAGTTGTTAGGTTGGCCAGTGTATGGAATTGTTACGTTACATTAATTACATCGTATACTTTGTTGGGATTAAAGTAAAAGGAGATAAGAACTACTAAATAAGTTTAAAAACCATACTAGCCTTATGTTGTTCAGCTGATATCTAGTCACAGATAGTCATGGTTAACCAAGTTGCCCATCTCTCTCTTCCAGTAGTAATGGCTGATGACTTTTCTGGTTGAAATCCAGCTTTCCATTCAGAAAACAAACAGCCTCTGGAAGCGCAGGATCTTCCCACAGTCGAGTTTACACTTATGATGATTTGAGAGTCAAGTCAACTAAACCCCTGTGGGGTATTTCAGGACAATGTTAGTCTGTGAAGCTCCACTGAACATGATGTAAAGTCAGCCCCTGTTTATCCTCTGCTGGAGGCAAGCCAATTGCTTTAAAATGCGTTATGGGTTGGCTTCCACTGTTACAGCATCAAGATGCAGCTTTTCGAAGGATTGTGTCATCCCTCCACTACAGATCAGAGCAGGGAAGCTTTTTGATCACCAACCGTCTGTACCTGGAGCTCACAGATTAAATGGAAGCAGATCCTAGATCAGTTTTTTTCTCAGCTTTTCTCATAACAGAGTATTATAGCCCTTTCCTTTAACTCACGGCTGCAGTCTCATCTGCCCCTTCTTCTTTTCACTCATGAGAAATCATTTCTCTCAAGTGGAGTTGTCAGCACTGGTAACCTTTAAGACATTTAGCAGGTTAACTAATAAACCTGCAGTAATCTGGACTAGGATTAAAATAAAAGCATGCCGAGGCACATGTATATGCATAAGGAGCCAATCAACTTGTTGAAACTGAATGTAATTGTTGCTGATGGTGTTTGTCTGTCTTTGCACACACAGTACTGTAACGGAGGTGATCTTGCAGACTACCTGCAAGGTAAGCATCTGTCTGCCCCACACACCTATTATTGTTCATCAAAACAAAGTAGCTAATGTAACTGTTGATATTATGATTATGTGTGCATGCAGTGGTGTATCATATCAGCATGTCTGCTCGTAAAGCAAAGAAAATAAAGGAAGTGTGAAGTTTACCAGGTCAGTTGTGAAGTTGAGGGTGGGGGTGTGGGTGGGGGATTGTCATGAGAGCAGGATGTGCCACCCTGACAAGAATCTGAAGCTGCACATGAGAAAAACCAGATAGTCAAGTTTCATGTTTGTGTTTGCATTTTGGATGACGCAGGTTACACACTTTAAGCTAACAGCCTTGGATCTGTGACCACAACCAAAAACTTGGGCTCTGTATGAAATATAAATGAAAGCAAAATCAGATTGTTTTCAAACCCATGTTGAAAATAAACAATGTTAAAGCGAGCAGTGTTGTTGCTATGATAGTCAAATAAGCAATTAATCAAAATAATTCTCTGTTTCAACTTTTGTTTTTTACTGTTGAATATTTACAGTAAGTTTTACTCGTGTAGCAAAACACTGATTTAAGAATTACATGGAAATATTGTAAAAATGTCACAAGGTTTAAATGCATATACTGAAGTCATCTTCAGAATTGATCTCAAAGGTTTAGGCTTAAAAAAAATCACATCTGCAATGACATCAAGGCTGTTGTTTGAGACCACTGTGTACACCGGGGAGGGTGGACCTCCAGGCCTCGAGGGCCGGTGTCCTGCAGGTTTTAGATGTGTCCTTGATCCAACGCAGCTGATTTAAATGGCTAAACGACCTCCTCAGCATGTCTTGAAGTTCTCCAGAGGCCTGGTAATGAACTAATCATTTGATTCAGGTGTGTTGACCCAGGGTGAGATATAAAGCCTGCAGGACACCGGCCCTCGAGGCCTGGAGTTGCCCACCCCTGACTTAGGATAAAGTGTTGTTGGCTTACTGAACAACTTTGCTGAAACACTCAGCCCGGACACCCGGACAGGACAGGTTCATTTAAACAAGCAAACTGTGACCTCGGCTTATTTGATGTAGGTGTTGGTGTCCAACACACTGTTTCTGTGAATAGTTTCACAGGGTTAAAACCAGGTCAGCTTCTAGAATCAAATCCTCCGAGTCGACGGCACCTTGATTAGATAAGAACATGTAAATGGTAAATGGTAAATGGCCTGTATTTATATAGCGCTTTACTAGTCCCTAAGGACCCCAAAGCGCTTTACATATCCAGCCATCCACACACTGGTGATGGCAGCTACATTGTAGCCACAGCCACCCTGGGGCGCACTGACAGAGGCGAGGCTGCCGGACACTGGCGCCACCGGGCCCTCTGACATGTGTTTACACCTCTGTCCCATAAAAACACTGATTGTGCTGCTGGAACTGTTCTTATCACTGTACCTTTGCATGACGTACCTGCCTGCGTGGTGCTTTTTGCAGCATGGGTCACGGTCAGACCCTTCTGTGGATCCGTGATCCAGGAGCCTTGCTTGAGTAACACTAGTGGTTGTGAAATTGAAACCTTTGTGGGCAGAGCGCTACGTTACACTGGGCACCTTATGTGATTGTGTTCTTATTATTGGAGTGCTGCTGTGAACACTGCGTAGGTAACAGCCATTTAAATTGCATAATCTCTAGTAAATTATTCTACAGTTTACACAACTTTTCATGTTAGAAGTCGATCCGCTGTGCTGGGCAGAGAGCAGATTATCTATGCCCACAGAGTTTTTATGACTTTATGTCTTAACAGTAATGAACATTTTTCATTAGCAGGAACATGAGCGAAACATGGCACTCAAAGAATTTTGAATTGAAAACAAAGCGAGAATTTGACATAGATGCAGCTTAATGAACATTTTTGCATGGTTGCTACATAAATGCTCCTTGAGGAAAAACATTGAACTGGATCCTGACTACTGTGGTCTTTTTTGTTTAAGCTAAGGGGACGCTGAGAGAGGATACACTGAGGGTCTTTCTACAGCAGATTGCTGCTGCCATGCGCATCCTCAACAGCAAAGGCATTATTCACCGTGATCTGAAACCACAGAACATCCTGCTGTCATACGTGGGTCGCAAGAAGTCCAACATCAGTGGCATCCGCATCAAAATTGGTAATGGAAGAAGAATGTCAGTTACTATCAGTTATTAAGTTACGTGCAGCGTAGTTTTCTCATAACTACATTTTGGAAGCGTGTACAGACCTATCATTGTTTCGCTTCGTGTCATTTACAGTGGCCAGAGGTTAAGTTTAAATCAATATGTTATAAATTCAGAAAGTTTTTATAAAAGTAATGCAGCCATGATGATGAGTAGCAGTGTTGTGTTGTTATACACCACAGTACGAGCTCTGTTTGGAGTGCAGGGCGTCTCCATTCATTCTTCATCCAACAATAGTGGTTTGTGTTACTGGTGATAACAACACGTGTGCTTCATGTCTCCGTTCTACAGCTGACTTTGGCTTTGCACGGTACCTCCACAGCAACATGATGGCAGCTACACTGTGTGGGTCCCCCATGTACATGGTCAGTGTGTTTTATTCTCTATATTTTCTGTGTGTCAGCTTTAAAAAAGATCTGTCTGCTCGGTTTGTTACATATAACTCTGTGTTGTGGTTCTTGGCTCGTGACCTGTTCTCTCTCAGGCCCCAGAAGTCATCATGTCCCAGAACTATGACGCCAAGGCTGACCTGTGGAGCATAGGGACGGTTATCTACCAGTGTCTGGTTGGAAAGCCACCATTCCAGGTTAACAGTGTGCACAACAAACCAATAACGCGTGGACCTGTCGGTGTTTGCGACTGTGCGTCTTATTTCTCAACTTATATTTTCAGGCCAACAGTCCCCAAGACCTACGGATGTTTTATGAGAAGAACAAGAATCTGCAACCCATGTAAGTCACCTTCACACCGTAGCCTCAGACACGAGATGCATAATAAATATGTGCAATCAGTCTGTTTCTTTCAAATAGATCAGTAGATTTAACAGGATACAAGTGACACATAATACCTGAAGATTATGTTTTGAAGTTGGTGGCTTATACCTGTCTAGTTGAAAATGGGACTATACAGTATAGTTTTTAGGAACAGAAACTGTGTAGGTATGGTGTTATTTGCTGTTGCTGTGGATTGTGGTGAACATGTGACTTAAGAAAAGGGAAGACCATATAAGACCAACATAAGAGAGGAGGACACAGGTGAACATGAAGAAAAGGAAGCGAGTGAAGGCAGAGGAAAGGATTAAAGGATGCTGCACAGAGCTGAGGAAGAAGCTGAGACTGGCTTTGAGTGGTAGGAAAGAATTCAAGTCGGCTTTGAAGGCACAGCTTTGGTGCCGAGGCGTCTGTTGTTTCATCCAGGACATGGTTTGGGGCATGAAGGTGGTGTTCTGTCAGGTGTTACACCCCCAATTCTGACATATTTGAACTACTTGTATGCTTTGAATAGCAGCATAGGCTGAAAAGAACTAATTCAGTTTTAAATTAAGGTGTATATTCAATTTAGTTTCAGTTATATAACACTAAATCACACCCACGGGTGCCTCAACGTGCTTTATATTGTAAGGTATAGACCCTACAATAATACAGAGGAAACCCCAACAATCATATGGCCCCCTATGAGCAAGCACTTTGGTGACAGTGGGAAGGAAAAACTCCCTTTTAAAAGGAAGACACCTGTGTCAGCACCAGGCTCAGGGAGGGTCTGTCTGAGAGGAGGAAGAGGGCAAAAACACAAGCTGTGGGAGAGAGCCAGAGATCCATAGCGAATGATGGAGCCGTGGAGGAGTAGAAGTTCTGACTTCAGTTACTTAGTGCTACCTGCAGGTCAGTTTTCAAATGGTCTGTCAAGCTGTATCCAAACTGGCAGACTAACAGTACTGACTTTGTAATACGTACGTGATTAACAGTAACAATCCTATAAGCTACAGTGCACCCATTGCATTGTCTGACGTGCCTCAGAATGCACTGCACAGCTGATATGCACCCTGAGAGAAACAAAGTGTTGATGTTTCCATACTCTTACTACCCAGCATCCCGAGGGAGACGTCCCCACAGCTGAGCGATCTTTTGCTTGGGCTGCTGCAGAGGAATCAGAAGGACAGAATGGACTTTGGTACGTACTGACATCACAGTCTTTCAGTAGTGGTGCTTTCCATACTTTTCCTCTAATTTCAGTATAAAGTGTGTTAAACTGTGTAGGGTTTAAATAAGGATACTGTGCACAGTGAGACACTTTATTCCACTGTTTACCAGGGCTACAAAGTCAGTTGAATTTCAATACAAATCACGATTTTTGGTTTCCTACGATTAAATGAACAGGATAAACCAAGATTAAAAATGTTCCACTAATACAAGGCAAAACTTAAGAAATGATTTTAACACCTGACAGCCAATCACAGCTTTTCCTTGGACCACTGGCTGGACAGCTGCACGACTGTCCACAGATTCAAAGTTAGAAAGATGGAGAATCTAGATAAATAAATAAAACATATTGATGAGTAACGACTGGGAAAAAACTAACAGCCTAATTGGGATTTTAGTGTTTGTAAAAATGAAAACTTGACTCTGAGCTTTGACAGCAACTTTAAGAATGAAAATGAATCTGTGTGAGTCGGCTGGTTCTGATGCAGCAGGAGGGGAAGAGTAAGAAAAGCTCTGAACAGGTTTAGATGGGGTATATCGTGCTGTTTCTCACTTACCTATCCATCTCTCTCTCAGACACATTTTTCAGCCACCCTTTCTTGGAGTCGTCATCCACCATTAAAAAATGTAAGCACAAAGGTCAGAGTCTACAGCACATCCACGCCTCATCAACTTGAAACCATGATTAATGGTGAGTTTCCCCCCTCAGCGTGTCCAGTTCCTGTGCCCATCACCTCCAATCCTGTGACAGACAGCTCCTGTGGCAGCTCCCCATGTATCCGCTACAGCTCTCCTCCTGTGAGTTTGATCACATGTATCACATGGATTTGTCTGGGAAATGCACAGATCCTGTGTAAAAACACTTCAGCCTTATTTTTAGGTCCTCGTGTGTGCTGCCTTTGAATACTGCTAGCGTGAGTGCTGCTGCGGTTACATCTTCCGCTAGTTATAGCAATCTCTTCATGTCACTGCAGCAGGAGGAAAGGAGAGATTTCTCAGCAGTGTTCTCTGTAACAATGTAACGAGATTAGTTTGACAGTCAGCGCTGCCCTGCTTGGAAGACTTAATGGGATCAGTCAGGAGCCTCACTACAATTTATACTTCCTCCCCCTCCTCTCCCATACTCTCTCTGCATGTGAACAGTCTCTGCCAGACATGCAGACTCTAGCAGAGGATGGTCTGTCATCCCCTCCACTCGGTCCGCCCAACTTCCTGCAGCTGTCCAAAGAGTCTGCAGGAAGCACCAGCAGTAAGAACTCTTCTTGTGACACGGACGACTTTGTCCTGGTGCCCCACATCTCTGCTGACAGCTGTAAGTGCCAACACCTGTCTATATTTACACCTAACTTGCATCTTAATGTCTTCATTATATTAGCCGTCATGTCTTCTTTTCAACCGCTAGTACTGAGGTAGAACTAAAGACCTGCTTAAATTAATGACTCACATTTTATGATGCATTATCTAAAATGACTTTTAACATAAAAACATCATGTACCAAATGTTTAATAAAATAATAAATAATAAAATAATGGCCCCCAAAATAATGTAAGCTTTAGCTTTTTCCAGGAAAGTTATATTTGTGCTTGATTTTTACTTTACTTTGCTGCTCCCATAAAGTTCAGTACTTTCAGTGCTATGTCTCTTTTATAATATCTGTGTGTCTACCCAGGACCTAACCTAGCAGTGCACCAGAGTCCATCACTGTAAACTTTGCCATAGTACTGCAAACTGCCTATTTCAGCCTGAGCTACATTATCATTTAATTCGACGATAAATGATAATTTAACATCAAAGACATAACTTCAGCACCATTCCATTATCTGTAATTTTAAAGGAATCTATACATATATCCATGGATCTGTGTGCAGACCATGTGGTGACTTCATGGTATCAGCTGGAGGGACTGCCAGGCTGTAACACATGCAAACTGAACTCAGTCTTTATTTACTGTGTATCAGAAGTATGTACTCATTAATTGAAGGTGACTGACATAGACCACTTGTTATATTGTAGACAGAAGTGGTTCTCCCATTAGTTAATTGTAGAGTATAAAATGCTCCAAGACTCCAGCAACTACACCAGTGTGAGTTATGTGCTTCACGTGTGATCTCAATATAACAGCTGACCAAATCACAGCTTTTATGGGAATTGCTAACCTATGCTATAGTAATGACAGCTGTAGCACCAGCATGTCGCACCATGTAGTCTACAGTGCAACTCTGGTGTAAACCAAACTCCAGCACACCTGATATTTCCTTAAGATTTTGTTTTGTTTTGGGGTTTTTTGTTAATAGAAAAAAGAAACTATTCCTAAGACTACTCGTAAATCTACAACATTTTACATTTCAGACAGTAATAGTGTGAGTTAGAATTGTCCAAAGAATAATGTGTTAAATGTTCCGTTTACTCAAACCCTCGAGTCGTTTAAAAACCCCATTAGGATGTAACGGTCAGGAATTTATCAGAGCTCACTGGACTTTTATTAGACTAGTTCTGTTTGGTTAAAAATGTCTCAACTCTTCATCAGAAAACCGAGAGACTGCTCACCTCTGCTTGTAACTGCTGTACAACAACATTGTGTGTGTGTGTGTGTGTGTTAATGATTGTTTTCTTTCCTTTTTTCCTCATCCTCAGATGACCAACCAATGGGACCGGGTCGTCGGGCATCCAGCGAGTTTCTCATGTGTGGAGGGTGAGTACGAGGCTGTGCAACACATTCTGCTTAAGTTAGGTTGAATTTTCTGACCTTACCAAAATAATTATCAGCCAAAAAAGAAAATGCAGTTCTAAAGAGAGAACTGAAAGTTCACCATAAATGACTTCTGCTTCTGTCAGCAAGTTTGGCACTTGTCGTGTGTTGCTGTATGCACATAGCCCGAAGAGCAGAACTAGCAAAGTGTGTCTGCAGAGAGAGACTTGGACCAAACAGTGGATCAATTTGAAGTACTGCAGAGAGTAATGAGCCACCAAAGAGCAGCCACAGCAGACTCACACTCAGCTTTGACTTTCACTACCCATTGCTGTTTGTGTGCTTGCTCCCCATTTAGATGACAGGTGGTTTGCTGCTACCAGAATTCTGTGCCCTATAATGTTAAACCCCTGTTGACTGCAGGTGGCATGTAAAAGATGAGCTGGGTTAGAGTTGGCCACATTGAGGTGAATGGAGTTTTTCCAGACATAGCTGTGGTAGGGCTGACACGCCACATCTGTTTTTTTCAGTAATTATTTGTTTTGTTTAACAACAGTTAAGTGTGATTCATAAAAAAGGCTGTTACCTCACTGGATGTTGGAGATGCTTTGAATGCAGCCCAGCGTCACTAAGCCACCAGGCACCGTTTGTGGGCTGTGAATTGGATATTTTCAGGACAATAGGAGTGTGTCACGATGAGTCAGACTGTTTCACACAAAGACATGTTTGAATGCTCATATTATCCATTTTAATATGATCTATTTTTGTGTCAGCAGGGCTTACTTTCTTTCTTTGTATCACTATTTCTGTGAGCACTTGACAAACAGCCTGCTTCCAGCTTTATCCTGGGTAACCCCTAAATGGTGCCGATTTATTTATCTTGACTGAACGCTCCTGCCCACTACCAGCTCTTCGTGATTAATCGGTTACAAAGAAGATACCGAGCCAGACAACATGGTGGTGCTGTGCTAAAAACAGCACCAGACCCACAGAGAGGACTGTGTGTATTCGAATAAGAGTCCCCAAACCTCTCTTGCATTTTTTTAACACACGCAAACACAGTTTATGGAATAAATATTGGTCTTATTATAGTAAGTACTGTACACAAACACACTCTCACACTGCCGTTGACACGGCTTTCATCTCCTTTTGGCCTTCCATATGCTTCCTAAGTTTATTCCCTTTGATCAGCTGGTGTTTTTCTTACTGCAGTAATGTGATAGTCCATATTGAAATACATTCAGACTTCCTTGTCCTACCTGTGATACCTGTGATGTTGTATTAAATTGCACACAACCCCACACTGATTCATTAATTCAGTTTAGTTTGATTAAGTTCCTTATTAATTTAATTGCATTTATATAGCGTCAAATCACAACAACAGGTGCCTCAAGGCATTATTGGGATTAGGGTTCAGGGTCACCTGATCCAGTCTTAACTATATGCTTTATCCAAAAGGGAAGTTTGGAGCCTGATCTTAAAAGCAGAGACGGTGTCTGTCTACCAAATCCAAACAGGGAGCTGGTTTCACAGAAGATGGGCCTGAAAGCTAAAGGCTCTGCCTCCCATTCTACTTTAAAATACTCTTAAATTGATCTTGAATTTGATTCTGCGTTTAACAGGGAGGCAGAGAAGAGAAGCCAGTATGGGGGATATGCTCTGTCTTTCTAGTCCCTGTCCAGTTCTGTCCTGTACTCTCAAGGAGATTTTAGGACAGCCTGATAAATAATGACTGACTTGTCCAGCCTAGAACTAATAAATACTAGTTTTTGATGATACTGCCCAAGCAAAGCATGTGTAGCATGGATCACGACTCCCCATTTACATGAACAAATTGGAGTCTATTAGATAGAATTCAAACCATTGGAGTGCAGTACCTATAAGTACCTATAAATCTCTGTGGCGTGCTCCAATCTCTGTAATCAAAATTTATGGTCCCCAAATCAAAAGCTGCACTGAGGGCTAGCAGGACGAGCACAGACATGAGTGCGCAGTCAGAGGCCAGATCATTTGTAACCTTCACGCTGTTTCTGTGCTGAAAACTGACTGAAACTCTTCAAATAAACCATGTTTGTAACAGATGTTCTAACAAATCATCAGTTAGCTGTTTGCAACTAGTCATCAAGAATGTTTGGTGAACTCAATCTTATAGAAAGCTGAGTTCAGTTTCACTGCCCATGTTAGACCTGATTACTGCGGCAGGCATGCAGCGTACCCCTAACGCTGTCTGGGAAAACACCCCAGGCGAGCAGCACTTGTTTGTCTTCTGAGCGATGCTGACACGAATGCTTTTCCGAGCCTCTTACGCACAGTTTCTACATTCTGCAGGTGTGCACATCTCTGCCGGTGGTTTTGTGACTGCATGGACTCATTCACACAGACTTTGCGATGCAATGCAGCCATCAGGCAGGCTTGAACGTTTAACATGAACAGCTACTACAGCCGTGGCATCTCAGGTTGTCTGTAATCACCATTTGACCCTACAGACAGCTGAGCACCAGTGTGTGTGTATGCCCCTCCCCCTGCATGCAGAGTGGTGCAAGCAGCAGCCACCCTGGGGAGAAACCCTGGTAAATGGAGCACACATTTTAGCCTAACACTGTTAATGCAGACAACTTCAAACTCAGCAGGATAGATAGATGGTAAAACCCGTAAGTATTTTGATTGAATACAGACCCAAAATTCAAGTTAAAGGTTAATATGAGAGTTAAATACTACCTTGTGTAGTATTTTGCATACATTTGCTTGCTCTCTGTGACTACTTTCTCGTGCCCCTGTCCTTCCCCAATGCTTTGCACTTCGTCTCCCTACTTTCCTGTTTTTCATGTGTAACCAGCTCCAAGCCAACGGTCCTCACTACTCTCTGTTCCCGTTTTGCTCACACTTGCTCCATTTCAGCTTCCTATGTGTCTATTCTGTGCTGTGCCCCTCTAACACCCTCTGCTGCCAGCTTTACTCCCTCCCTCTACTGTTCTCATGGTTTTGTTTTTCCCCTTAACAATAAGTCTTCAGTGCTTACATAAATGAGTTAATCATTGACACACAGGAAGAACCAATTTTCATTTCATTGCAGTAGTTGTCCCTAGCAATTTGGAAACAGCAGGCACACTCTCCAAAACCAAAGCCTTGTTTATCCTGTTTTCTTTGTCCTGAATTGGAGTCCAGAGAAAGGATGAAAGGTGGCACAGGAAGGGAGTGTGGACCCTGGGGGTAGCGAGAGGAGCGTGTAGAGATATTGTTACTGTAAAAAAACAGACAAAGCAAGTGATGGTGATGAATGAGGACACTTTTTAGATGCTGACATGGTTTAAAAACCAGGTCGTCGGAGACGCAGCTGAGTTTGAAGATACAGCCTCGCTCTCTTTCTACTCTTGGCTCTTTTTGAAGAGCAGCTGTTCACTGACCAAATGTTCTTTCTCCTTTTTAAAGCCAATAACAGCAGCACGCAACACCTTTCTCCATATTAACAATGGCCAGGCTCAGTAAAGCTTTTAGCAGCTTAGAGAAAATGGATCGCTTCAACAAGGCTCATTACCTCACATGCTAGTGGTGCAGCACGTGCTAGTGTTTATTTCTCAGAACTGCAGATATGCCACAAAGCAGCTGCTCTCGGGTTCTTTGTCTGGACTAGTCCAGCCTCACGTGTCCTCCTCCCTCCCTCCCTTATGGACCCTCCCAGGCTTTCATTATTACATAACGGGTTTCTAACTCGTGTCACCTTTAAAAAACATTAAGAACATATAGGATGTTTTTTTTAAAGGCCCTGTTTAGGTGTCATTACCTTACGCTCAGAACATTTTGTCTCCTCTGGAATGATAAAAGAATGTAAATGCACTTCCCCTCCCGTGTCTGTACAGCAGAGGACCGCCCTCATGCGTGCTATTGGCTGCCCCTACATGTAGTCCTGCCCCAAGCAGAGTGAAGTCTGAAGCTGATTGGTCTTGCCTGTGTTTACATGGAAGCCTCTGTCCCTGAGAGGCTGGGCTAAAACTGAACTTCCCCAACCTGCCTCCATCTGAGCCTAAACAAAGACCTCAGGGCTGTGAAAGTTCACAAGCTGTAACTTTTGGACTTACCATGACAATTGAAACTCCAGACAACTTCACGCAAACAAGCAAGCAGCAGCAACTTCAAACACATTGGCTAACGACGCTCCTTTCTCACTTCGTCCCCTCCAGGCAGCCACAGCCCACCCCAGGACAGACGCCTATGGTGTCCCCGCGGGCTGAGACCACCCCCATTCCAGTTCCTACGCAGGTTCGCAACTACCAGCGCATCAAGCAGAATCTGTCCAGCAGCCCGAACACCACACTCTACAGCTCCCCCAGGTAAGGACTCTGCTGGGATTGCTCAGTCAACTTTATCGAGTGGCAATGATGAACTGCAGAGGAATGCTTAACTCACCACAACTATTTCATCAGCCATAAGGTTTCACTGAAATTACATCAGTCAACTGCCTGCTTGAGTTTATGGCCTTACTGAGGGGTTTGTTGACAGTTTCACGTGAAGACAGAAGAGAAGGGATGGCACGTTGTTTCTCAGGGAAACTAGTTACATGATAGTGTAGTGGTTTACATATTCGCCTAACAAGGGAAAGGTCCTCGATCGGATCCTGGGAGGAGACACAGATCCCTCTGGGGTTATGTCAGGAAGGGCATCCCGCGTAAAAACCTGCCAAATCAAATATGTGGAGCTACTCACTGTGGCATTGCTAATGGCTCTGTTATTAGAAGTTTATTATGTTAGCTTCTCTGTAGAATTTCGTTCGTCTGGTGGTTTACTTACTTTGCCAGTGAAATTCCTCCCGTAATGCTGAACAAAGTGTCAGAGACAAATTCAAATCTTCAGTCACGGTTCTACTTTCAGCTCAGAGTCAGATGGTTAGTGTTATTGTTCTCACTGCAGGAGCAACATTAGTTACATTCCTCCTCATCTGTGGATTCATTTTCCTCTGTATTAGCAGCAGAACAGTGCACACAAATGCTAATATTAGGTGGGGAGTGCAGAGGAGGCAGCTGATGAAAGGTTGATGCTTTTTGAGTTTTCTTAGCACAATTTACGTGAACAACGTATGCAGGTGAATTTCAGGTGTTCGTTTATGTTTTAACCACAGGACAGTCAAACTGTAATGTTTCACTTTAACGTGCATGATTAACACGTGTGATAAAGAATCACCACAAAGATTCTTTTAATACAAGGATGAGAATCGTGTCAATTGTTTTTCCAAAAAAACGACTGTGCAAATTTAAAAGATATTAATTGAATTTTAAAAAACATTCTGTGTTTTATGTTTTGCAGTTTACCAGTTGCATTGCATGGAATCACTATTTCTTTCAGCCCTGCAGACATTCGTCCTGCCTTCGTGGTTTCATAAGTGCAGCGAGGAACATACAGCTGTACCACCAAAACATATTACCCACATTTGACAGATATGATGATGTGGGGTATCTGTGTCATCACACGAAGCACCATGAATGTGTAACGAGCTGATGATGGTGATATTCATGTTTAGACGACTGAGTAGACTACACAGTTTAGTATCGGACTGAAAACTGCCAACTTTCAGCTGTCGTGAGTCGTCTCAGCAGCCAAACAAATGTTTGCAAACTGCCACAAGATGAAATGAGCCAAAGGAAGACTGGCTTAGACTGTTACTTCATGTCTGTTTTGTATAATTAAAGATTCATGCTTGTGTTTTTCAGATCTGGCACAGTGAGGCGATCTAACACCAGTCCAATGGGTTTTCCCAAGGTGGGCTCGGGGTCTCCGAGCTCCGCAGACGTCCCTCAGACTGTGGGCCGCCGCCTCTCCACTGGAAGCTCCCGGCCCTACTCGCCCTCACCTCTCGGTAAGCTTACGTTTAATGACACCTCCCAGACATGAAGGGGACATCTCTCGAGTCTCCTGACAAATCTAAGCTCTTTCTGTGTGCAGTGGGCACCATCCCTGAGCAGCTGGGTCACTGCTGCTGTCACCTACAGAACCAGGAACCCCGCAGCCGCAGTTCTTCAGGAGGTACGTTCTCAGGCTCCCTGCTCGTTCTCAGGGCTATCTCACTCTGTATTGTCCTGTTCCCTTCAGTTTCAGGTGCTGTGGGTACAGTTGTAATGAAAAAGGAGATTCACAGTATACAACCCTTCCTAACAACGATGTGTTTGACATTTAAAAGAAGCAGAATTGACAACAACTGCTGTTCTGAGTTCTGATTCTCTTGCTAGTGACATGACTTAATTTTTGGAAAGTGCATGAGTCACCATGACTCCAGGCCATTTTCAGAGTCTCTGGCTCTGCACATGTCTTACGCCTTGTTCACTGTTTGTGTCAAGAGGGTTGCTGTCATGGTGACCAGGAAGGAGGCTTCACTGTCCTAAATGATGAATCAGATTTTAGTGCTTTGTCCCCTGTGTGAAGAGGCACACAAATGAGCAGCACACACTCTGTGGAAGGTTGTAGGGAAAATGGTAGACTTGATGCTAAGCCATGGATGATTACTAACTGGTATTGGTTCTAATCCACTGTGTCTTTAGGTTCCCCCATCCCATCCTCTCAGCTCCTGGGGGCTCGGCTTCAGAGCGCCCCCATTCTTACTGAGGTCTACCAGACCAGGCAGAAGCTCCACAAGCAGCTGTCTGACCCTGTGCAGCCTTCCTCCTCCTGCAGTCACTCCCCGCAGCTTGGCCGTCCCGCCAACCTTGGTTCTTCCCCCACCAAGCTGCTGGGCTCCTCCCCTCGCACGTCTGACTGGCTTCAAAAGTCCCCACTGCCCACAATCATTGGCTCCCCAACTAAAGTGAGTGCCCTTCAGTGAAGAAGTATGCTTTTAGCTGTTAAATTTAGGTTACTTCACCTTTTTGTCTCTTTTTCAGACCATTTCAGCACCATTTAAGATCCCCAAAACACAAGCCTCCTGTAACTTGATGGCGCTGGCAGACAGCCCCCAACCCACAAGGATGCTGGCTGACGCACACGATGTTTGCGGACACCACAGCAACCCCTTCCTCGCCGGGCGACCAGCTGCTCCTGAGGGCAGCCGGACATTTGGCAGGTATAGAAGCACCCAAATCTGCTTCCATTGGAGCTGTTAAATCTGATAAATGCACATATGGACAGTCCAGTGCAGTCACTTACAACATGGACTGTGAGATTTGTCATAAATAAATAAAAAACAGCTGATCAGTTGGTGTTCTTATGCAGTGACAATCTTTCGCCTGGCTCAATTTCAGACTTCCCGGAAATCTGATTGATTTCCTTTTTACATGAAAGATGTTAAGAGTGTTTTAACTGTGAAAGGATGATGCTGTGCACCTCTGCTGACATCATCTGCACTTTCCTTACAGGTCTGTCAGTACAGGTCGTCTGTCTGACCATCCAATCAGAATCACTCTGGGTGGGCAGCCCTATCAGGGCAGCAGTGACAGCCTGAATACTGAGCGGCCCATGGACACAGGTATGAGCACTGAGCAGATACTCTGCATGTGTGAAATTAGCAACATTGTGTCCAGTTTAAGCCGTGAGAACATCGTTTACAAATAAACGGTTCACTGAACGACAGAAGTAACGAGCACATTTCCTCCTGCCCAAAGCCCCCGCAGGTCCGAGCACGCTCGCTCACGGTGGGTCAGCGAGTCCTCGTACGGTCCTTTTCACTGTGGGTTCACCACCCAAGAGCAGCACTCCTCCAACCTGCAGCCACCTGGGCACCCGATCACGCACCACTTCAGGTGAGGGAAACCCGCCACCTTCTTGCAGAGCTGAGCTTTAGGAGGAAAGCTTAAAATTTTTCTGCCATGCTCTCTCCTCTCTGTCCCCTCAGTGGGCTCCAACAGTTCAGCAGGCTCTCTGTGCTCAGTCAGTGGTCGGGTTTATGTCGGCTCTCCTCCGGGCATGGCCATAGGCTCATCTCCTCCAGGAGGTTACGGAGGTGGGCAGCTGGCCCCTGGGGCAGAGGGGGCACCCAGCAGCCTGCGGTACGTCCCGTATGGGACCTCTCCTCCCAGCCTAGAGGGGTTCATCACCTTTGAAGCCCCAGAACTTCCTGAGGAGACTCTGATGGAGGTGAGAAGTAGGGATTGGTGCCTTACAAGAAGTGGTTGATTCTTTTCACGCAGTGTCTCTTCTCCTCTTCAACATTTCATTGCAATCTTTCTTTCCGTGCCCTAGCGTGAGCACACAGACACCCTGATGCACCTGCGGATGATGCTTTCATTTACCGACTGCATCCTGGAGATGGCGGCGCTTCGAGCCGGGGGGACAGAGCTCGGCATCTCGGCTGCATCCCTCTACCCTCCCCAGGACAGCGTGGTTGTGGACCAGATCAGCCAGCTGAGCAAAGAGTGGGGGTAAGAAACTTAAGTCTGCTCTGATTTTTAAGTAATATAGTTTTTAATATCATGTAATCATAGGGCCCTTTGTTTGTAAACACTTCCCATTTGTCTTACGAGCTGTGGTTGTGCTGCCCCCTACAGGCAGGTGGAGCAGTTGGTGCTTTACATGAAGGCAGCTCAGCTCCTTGCTTCCTCGCTCCATCTGGCCAAAGCTCAGATTAAATCTGCCAAGCTCAACCCTTCCACTGCCGTCAAACAGGGTAAGGACGTTTCGGCTTCCTCGCTGCCTTTTTCCTTTGTATTTTATCTTTATTAGTTTAATAAAGGCTCTCCCTTTATCCTCTCAGTGGTCAAGAGTCTGAATGAGCGCTACAAAAGCTGCATCTCCCTGTGCAGGCAGCTGACCGACAAACTCAACCACTTCTTCTCTGATAAGCAGCGCTTTGTGGACGAAATCAACAGCGTCACCGCAGAGAAGCTCGTCTACAATCACGCAGTGGAGCTGGTGGGTCTCATGTGTATGCAGTGACAAACCTATTGTACAGATAGACTTGGTGCTGGTGAGGCTAATGCGATCGTGTGCGTGCTCCAGGTTCAGTCAGCAGCTCTCGATGAGATGTTCAAGCAGACGGAGGACATAGCCTATCGCTACAGCAAGGCCTCCATGCTCCTGGACGGCCTGTCCAAGATCCTCCAAGACCCCACAGACATCGAAAACGTGATGAAATGTAAGCACGAGCTCACCGTCTTAAGCATTTGAACTTGGGGGGATGTTTTACTCAGACGCATTCAGGATGGCGCTGTGATTCATGAGACATTGCAGCATTTCCTGTGCATTCCACGTTTATCTAATGACTTCTATTAACGAGTTCCTGTTTTGTATCTGTTCCCTGCAGACAAGGCCAGTGTGGACCGCAGGATCTCAGCTCTGTGCTACTGTACTGTCACACTGTACGAGTAGAAGAGCTGGTGAAATCATAGACAGAGGGACCACGTCCTAAGACTGTTGATTACCGTTCCCACAAAGCCCTCATTCCTTGTGTAGCAGTTCAAGCACCTTTCATCGGCTAGGTTCCATCTCTGTTTATCATGACTTCATTTTACCAGCTGCATCGCAGAGTGACCGCATAAATCTACAACCAAAGATGATGGCAGATCCGGAAACAAGACGCTGAACCTGGCTGTAGGTGAACTTGCCCTTTCAGGTGCACTTTTTTATGTCACGATGGTCGACCGCCATCAGACGGAAACATTGGGGATTCGTTTCTACCAGAACAAAGAGGACTCACGGGACCTCGACAGACTCGAGCTCCATAAGAAGTGGCTCATCTTTTCAAATCCTGTCAGTGTCCGTTATTTACTCAGAAGTTCGTTTTGTTATTTATTGGTTCACATGCACATGGATTCTCCCTGAAAACCTCAAGTATTGGAGTTGAAGGAGCGTGTTGTTGTTCGTTGTAACAGATCTAACTCTGTGGACTTTAACATTAAACTGTTACAGACAGCTGGAGAGCTCTGTGTCTGGGGGGGAGGAACATCTAATTTGTGATTGCTTTGTTTTTATGTTTCTTGTATTTTTAGCTCATGCACTTTACCGTTGAGAGGAGGAGGAAGGTGGAAACGTGATCACTTCTGCTCCGAGCCTCAAAATCGACCTGCTGTGTGTGGGATGATCATCAAGCTGCTGTAAAGCCACAGCTTTAATCATGATCTATTTATCTGAGTGCAGCTCAGTCTGTGTAGTGTGACACAGATTGGAGCTTTCTCCGAGATTCCCTGGTGATGTCACTGGGAGTCATCCTGATTCTGGCATGGGAATTTCCTCTGCTTAGAGTGGCTTGGTGCGTAGGAATATTCGGTTCCTGCAGCTTCTACAAATGTCTTTGTTCAGTCTGTGATTGTTCCCAACCTTCTGGAAGTGTTACACTAAATCTTTGGATTTCAGGTACACTAACTGTATGTTGCATGTGACGCATTCAGGCTGATTTTCAAACTAATAGCTAAAATACAAAATGTCAGCGTTTGCATAGAAAGCTGAAACCTTTGGATCATGCCACTCACAGCATGAGGGATGGAGGCTAATGTGTGGTGGCGGCAGATATCCAAAAGAAACCCAGAACTTGAGTGGATCAGAGACTCTGTCACCACTGCCTCGCTGAGCAGCCAGTCGGGTGTCCACTTTACACCTCGATGGATTTAAACTGAATGGTCATATTTACTTGACAAGTTACCTTAATAACATGTTTCCTTAGACTAAAAACAAACTACAGCTTTTTATGCTTCGTCAGAATCTGTAGCTTTTTTTGAGTAAACACAAACTCCATGTTTGCAGACTTGTATATATTTTATTGTGGAGCATGTGATTATTCCCTTAGCCTCTTTTTGAGAGGAGGGTGAGTGTGTGGGAGAGGGCGTGGATATCAAACGCCCTGCCTGTCAGTCAAAGAGCACAAATCTTTATATGTAGATAGATGAATTTGTATTCAAGTCTGCCAAGGGTTTGATAAGGAAACCCTCCTTGGGCACAACAGGAGTGTGCCAAAGACTACAATAAAACTTCTGGCAGCTCCAAATCTTTCCAGAGAACTCTTTTTACCAGGACTGTTCATTGTTGAGGTCATGTTTGTTCAGCGCTCCCGAGTGAGCGTAATGTCTTCAGATTTCATTCTCCTAATTTTGTGAGACTTGATTTGTCACAATCCACATCGTCCCGCCCCCCCGTCAAGTCCTCACGGGGTATGTACTGTATGTACGAGCATATATAAACACACGTGCACTTGCCAGGTGTGCTTTAAGGCCAGTAGTATCCAGTCAGCATGGAAAGGAGGTGCCTTCTTGTGAAAGCAGACACAGGCCTACTCCTCTGTACAGGTGTGAATACATTCTTTGTATAACGGCGGTCTCTGGACTGTTCCTCCGATGTACTGTTCTCGTTTTCTTTTCTAGACACGTCTGGGTTTCGGTTTTCCCTCATCCCTGTCATGGGCGCTCTGAGCCACATAAAGCCTTTTCTGCATAAAGGGTGAAGAGGGATAAATAAGGCGAGCCACCTGAAACTTTGTACCATTCTGAACTACGAGTAAAACTGAGATATTTTAGGTAAAGCATGGGTACCACGTCTGCATTTTACCCTGTACAACCTCTAGGATGTGGAATGTATGTATCCTGTCGTTCTGCGCCTCTCCAGCTTGATCTCAATGCATTTTGGAAGCCCCCACCATCAGACCCTGATGATGAACACCAGTTTTTCCACGTTTAACATTATACTCGTCTGTCACTGGGGGGGTCTCTCTTTGTTCTTTATGGAACTGAAATGCAGTTTTTGTTATTAAAAAGAGAAGGAAAAGTGAACCTGTGTCACTGCGCTGTCTTTAATCTTAGTTCTGATTTTAAATGTACAATTTTATTTCTGTCATTTCTGTTTTTAACAAGAAAAATCAGTTTCCTAAATCGCAAAGACTGCAACGTAACAATCTCTCAGATTAATCCTTAAAAATATAACGGCTCGAACTAACAAATGACAAATTACTTGGACTACTGTGCAACTGAATTTACAAATGTGACTTTTCGATCCTAAATTCAGTCATTTAATTTACATCGTTTTAAATGATTAATTAACATTTGCTGTCCTTGGAACTGGAAATTTACTTGTGAAGCTACTATGATGCATAAATAAATTTCTCCTTAGAATCTCTTTTCAAATCTGATTTTTACAAATCAAAAACTAATTTGGACCCAAATTCAAGTTTTAAAAGCTTTTTCCTGCCTGTAACTTGAACTTCTGTCACTACATCATCTTCAGGAGTTGTTCAAAACTTCTGATTTCCAAAGACTTTCTTGCTATTTTTTAAAAAGTGGTTTTGAACAATAGTTCTCCAGGTGTTCTGACTGCCTTTGGAAGTTTTTCCTGGGACACTGGCTGGTTTTTCACCATTTTTAGAGGAATGTTAAAGCCCTGACCCATGACCCAAGACACCTGACTCAAGGGAGAAACTGGTGCAGTCGACACATAACAGACAACTCTGATAACAGAATAGAATTCAACTTTATTGTCATTGCACATGTCACAAGTACAAGGCAACGAAATGCAGTTTGCATCCATCAAATGCTTTAGCCATGATATAGATATATTACAAAATATATATTAGCAATAATATAGGGTTATATAGATATATTACAGAAATGGGTGTGTTATAGGTGCCAAGTCTGCACCAATGAGCTATTAGATGAAATCCTGCCATATTTTGACACTGTGTGCAGTGTCCTTAAAACATTTGACAAAATTGGACAAGTGGAGGACAAGAGAGGAACCGACACATCCACTATAAACAGAGCAGGCAATCAATACCTGAAAGTCATGCCATTAAGAAATAGGGTGGAAAAAATCCTGCAAAGACCTGACACAGAGATGCAGCCGGCCCTTCAGTTGAGCCCTCTAGTGTTCACTGAAGCATAATCAGAAATGGTCTGAGGTACAGGGTGATTGTGAAGGAGCCATTCTTAAGAAAGGGAACTGGTTAATGAGAATCAGTGGCAGTAGGTCTCATGAATCTAAGTATGACATTTTTGGTTCAATTTGTCATCAGTATGTATCAGGGGTGGGCAATTCCAGGCCACGAGGGCCGGTGTCCTGCAGGTTTTAGATCTCACCCTGGGTCAACACACCTGAATCACATGATTAGTTCATTACCAGGCATCTGGAGAACTTCAAGACATGTTGAGGAGGTCATTTAAATCAGCTGTGTTGAATCAAAGACACGAGCCCTTGAAGCCTGGAGTTGGACACCCCTGCTCTAGACAACACCGCTCATCCTCCTCTGAACCAACCTATGACTGTGTAACATAGAGGGCTGTCAGTTCACATTAAGTCTAGGCCGGGGGTGTCGAACTCCAGGCCTCGAGGGCCGGTGTCCTGCAGGCTTTAGATCTCACCCTGGGTCAACACACCTGAATCAAATGATTAGTTCATTACCAGGCCTCTGGAGAACTTCAGGACATGCTGAGGAGGTCGTTTAGCCATTTAAATCAGCTGTGTTGGATTAAGGACACATCTAAAACCTGCAGGACACCGGCCCCCGAGGCCTGGAGTTCGACACATGTGGTCTAGGCAGTAACGATAGTTTAAGCCAGCAAATTTAGAAATCCACATGAGTACCTGAAAATCCTATAAAAACTCACTAATCCCACGACTCACTCATTTGCACAGCTAAATGTCGCCCTCTGGGACAAATACTCCTGTGAAATTTTTCCACAACCCGAAAAACAAACAGAATAAAACATTCCTATGGAAAAAACACCCTGCCTCTTGGTTTAACCTGATCAGGTTAGATATGAAATGACCATACCAACCATAAAGGTCAGGAAAAGCTGGGCGGCCCCCTTCCCAATCACCTGACTTCCATAGAGGCTTAGAACAAAGAAACAATGGTAAGTGTGACAAAAGGCGCAAAAAAACTTGGAAAAGTGAAACAATGTAACCTTCACAATAGCAAATGAACACATGGACAGAATATGCTTTGGTGTAAAGAGTTAATATTTATGAACAAGTTGTGAAAATATTAAGACAATCCCTTCTCTGTGGAGTGGGACAGGAAGGCCTCAGAAGGCCCAGTCCTTCTGTGGCAGTGACATCCACGAGCAGTTCTCTGAATAGTTGTTAGGCAATGTTCATTGTAAGGCTGCATTTAGGACCTCAGTCTCATTAAACTGGAAGATTGTGCTGCTACAGTGGCGTCAAATGACAGGAATGAGAAGTGTGGGATCCTCCAAAGTAGACCTCAGACATGTTTCAGGAGCAGCTGGTGCTCCTTATGTTCTCGTTTCTTTCCGCACTACTGCCATCTACTTATTCAAGATCTTTTGTGTTCTATTTTTTAAGCAAAACTTTCACTTAAATGGTTTAATTAGTTGTTTTGTTCTTTGAAAAATAAAATAAAACATTACAAAACAAATTTCACACTTTTGTCATAGGCGCTTTTCATAGAACACCGTGTTTTCTACACTTTCTACTTTATTTATGTCTCCCTGTCGACAGGGTCTGCCAGTCTTTCTGATAAGAAATTCAATACCTGTAGATCAACCTTTCCAAATCTGACCGACAAGCCTGTGAAATAGTGATGTGCGAATCATGAACGAACCGTTCAGTACTCGAGAACCACTTTACTGACTTGTGAATCATGATTCACAAGTCCAACTGACTCATTCACTGACTCGTCCCTTTTGCTGTTAGCAAACTAATTTCATTAATAGAAATATATCTAGCTTATAATTAAAATTGTGGGGGAAAACAGCCAGTTTCTTAACAGAAACGTTTCTGCTCTGAACTGGAAGAAAAACCCCCGAGTAGAAGCTCACATCAAGACAATAGTTTCTCAGCTCACAGTAGCATCGCTCTGCTAACATGCTAACAACACATTTGAGTTACTCACCCCTTCCTTTCCTGAGCTGAATCATAGCATGAACGAATCACTCAGGACTCACTCACCCCCTCCCTCCTGGCTCACAGCTGCTTCTTCTTCTTCTTGGTTGGCAACCAATGTTAAGGCGCATTACCGCCCCCTGGCTCACAGCTCAGTGGACAGTCAAATGAGAAAATATTTGACACATCTGAGGAAAATACTAATAAAATAAAATAAAATAAAAATAAAATAAACGTTCCCTTTAGAAATCGTAATTTCTTTTGCTCTTTTTTGCTCTATAAAAATAGTTGTTTTTCTTTTTCAATCATCTTAGGAGTAGGATTTACATGAAAAGAGACACAAATTAAGTTTGAGTGAAAATGTACATTTTTTGCACTCTCTGGTCAACTGACTCAGTGACTCAAATGACTCACAAAATTCGATTCATCTTGGTGAGTGACTCATTAAAACTCGATTCAGTAAAAAGAATCGATTTTACCATCACTACTGTGAAATGTCCCGGGTAAGATAGCGCCGCCATTGCGTGCAACAGGTCCGCAGCCTTAACATGAAATTTCTCCTTGTGGGACTAATAAAGGTATCTTATCTTATCTTATCTTGAATCTTCTTACCTTTAAAAGCAGCCTGTTGTTGTGGTGGTAGGCGGTGCTTAGTTAGACGTCTCTTGTGCTGATTGGTGTTTTCCTTGATTGTCATGCATACCGTCCATTTGCTGCCGTCGTCATTCCTGGGCTTGTTTTAACAGATTGTGTCCAGTTGGAGGTTAATACTGGAACCAGCTGGAGTGGAATAGGGACTTTTTAAGGTAAAACTTACTCGCTTAGCCGGTCTTCAGATGTTCACAAGTTATTAACGCTGCTTAGCCGCTAACATGTTAGCTACACATAAACACTGTTTTAGCAGCCAGGCTAATCCGAGCTGGAGCTCCACCAACAATTTGTGCACCGTGGAGTTTTATGCAGTACTGAATACATTCTTGGATCACAATGGCTCTCAAACACTGATTATACAGCTAACGCTCAGGGAAAGCTGCTCATAGCGAACAAGGTTATATAACCTTTCATCGTTATTAGCAGTAATGATAGCATCATGTTCATTCCCAGTACCGTACACTTCACGCTTTGCTTTAGGGTGTTGTTGACGTTTCACATGTGACAAATGTCAGAAACGTGGGCGTTTAGGCTACGGTCTCTATAAGGTTATCTTCAGTGCTTATCTTCGGGGAAAACGTAGCCTTTCGTTAGCAGACAGAGAGAGTCGAGTATAATACTGACGTGCTGTAGCTTTCTGTGAAGGATGTCCCGACAACAACTGGCCGTGCAGCGGGCCAGGAAGTCCTTCCAGACGGGAAAAACCAAACCTCTGGAAAGCAGGATCCACCAGCTGAGGAACCTGCTCCGCTTCGTTACAGAGAGACGGAAGGACATAGCAGAGGCTGTCAAGAAGGACCTCAGCAAGGTGACAGTATCACTGTTAACAGCACATGGTACATTAGCGTCGTCTGTAAACCTGTGAATGAACACCATCAGTTATTCTTATTATTAACGGCTTATAAATATTTAAAGCATGTGAGCACAGTCTTGGACAACACCAAACACCTCAGGTACAGCTCTCACCTGCTCTCCCACCCTTTCTCTCTCAGATGCTTGTACAGACAAGTGAACCCAACAATATACAGTCCAGTGTACAGTGGGACGAAATATTGTCCTCCTGGATCAAAGGTGCAAACTGTAGAGATAAAAATGACAAAAATCCAACTATACAGAAACAAGATAAACTAAGAATAAGTACAGCAATATTGTACTTGAATAGAAATAGAATAGGAATAGAAAAGCATGAGAATAAATAAAGACAATACACAGACGGAGTCAAACAGTGCAATACAGAATAGTGCAAGTACTGGAAGGGAGTGTTATTTAGTCCACGAAGTGTGTGGAGAAGAGTCCAATGTGGAGGAGGGCAGCACCCCTATAGTAATCAGCCCTTTACCAGATGTGTGGGTCTAAATCATTGATACTGCTGCGTACATGGACAGCTAGAGATTCAGTCCTGACGTCTTTGACGTTAGCTTCAAGTCTGTTGCCTGGGGCGCAGTTGCTACATTGTAATATAAAGTCTCTGAGGATGAGTCCATGCAGTTTAAAGAATGACACATGGACATCCACATAGACCCTTGCACCTGACCTGAGCAGACTGGCAGATGCTCAGAGTAATCAGGGGCTAATGGTGAGCCGAGGATACGCCAGCTGGCTGATTAACTAGGCCCACTTTAGTAGCCCACTAGGAGTGCTGTGGAGCATGTTGAGAGCACCTTTCTTACTCATGGTTCTGATTATGACACAAAAATTAACATGAAACAACAATAAGTAACCTAACCTTAGTAGGGCCACGATCATGACACATTAATTTGTGTTACAGAAACATTATAGAAGTAAAAAGTATAAAATATTTACAAGAAGAGAGAGAGAGGGGTGGCTGTGACAGTGTGACATGTAAGTTCCCTGTGGAGAAAATGAAACATGTGGCTGGAAAGTGTTAATACTAAAACAAATGTTCTGGCAGGACCCGTTCTTGTATACTTAGTATACGTCTGTATGTTCACAGCAGTTTAGACACCAGATAAGTTCTCAAGCAAGTGTCATATTAAAAGAAATCAAAGGGACATGCTCTCATTTTCTTCACGGCAATAATCTGACTGCTATTTCTTACTTTGTGTGCCTGAAGCTCTACTTTCTATGGAAATGATGTCACTATTTGTGTTGGTGTCATATTGAATATTGTGGAGACCAGCTGCAGATCATCCAGGAAGCAGTTTGGTTTGCAAACTGTCCAACACTGGATTTTGCCCCTGCTTTCAGAGTGAACATGGGACGGAGCTATTTGAGACACTGGGA
Organism: Maylandia zebra; assembly: GCF_041146795.1. Classification (NCBI taxonomy): domain Eukaryota; kingdom Metazoa; phylum Chordata; class Actinopteri; order Cichliformes; family Cichlidae; genus Maylandia; species Maylandia zebra. The sequence goes on along the minus strand of NC_135180.1, from coordinate 2,159,968 downwards.
GTGGAGGGTGAGATCAAGCTCGCTATCGAGAAGCTAGCCGAGTGGGCAGCTCCTCGGCCAGTGGAGAAGAGCCTCCTCACTGTATCGGATGAGGTCTTCGTGCATCCCGAGCCCCTTGGAGTGGTCCTCATCATTGGTGCTTGGAACTATCCCTGGGCTGTCACCCTGCAGCCGCTGGTCGGAGCTATTGCTGCCGGTACCATATATACCCATGTGTATTTATTTACCAGTATTCTTTTAGGTGCATAGTCTATAGCACATGTGCAACCTTTGTTGGCATATCAAAACCTCCTTTTGCACAAATTCTAGTGCACTGACACTTTGCACATTATCACAGAGAGCAGGGTAGGCAAATCAGCCTTAGAGATATTAATCACAAAGGAAGGACTGTTTAAAGTGAACCTATTGTCCTTTTCTTACTTATACTGTTACAGTGTTGTATACTACTAGTAATCATGGCCCAAGATCAGTTCGTGCACAGGTAATCCTTGTGAACCACATGCTCAGTCTCCACACACTCGGTTTCTGTTTTTCCACTCCAGGCTCTGTACAGTAGCCCTATGTGCTCCTGTCAGACACAAAGCCTTGGCTTGGAGCGCAGAAGCTCGATCCACCTCGGCTTAAAAGAAGGTGAAAAGGAGCTTAACCTGTTTTAGAAGATGAGCTAGAAATGAGTATGATGGATCCCCTTTTAAGGGATAGTTCAGCATTTTTAGAATAGATTTAAATACCTTCATGCTAAGCCTTAATTAAAAAGAAATGGGGGAAGGACTCTGCTGCTGTTGTAGACTGGAATCAATGATTCACTGTCCAACTTTAACCAGTAAAGTGTGAGAAATAAAACCAGTTGTCCTGCGAATGAATACTGCATCTTCTGCTCAGTCGGTTCTTAAAGCGTGCCGTCATCCATGCCACTGTGTCTGTTCGGTCTCTCAGGTAATGCAGCTGTAATAAAACCATCTGAGGTCTGCTGTCACTCTGCTAAGGTCATGGAGGAGCTCCTCCCTCGGTATCTGGACAAGGTGAGGCTCCTTCGCTGTTGGATTACCTTTCTCGTACATGTAGTGTAAGCATGCTAGGAGTTCCAGTGACTTGACGCCCTTTCCACAGGACCTGTACCCGGTAGTGACCGGTGGAGTGCCAGAAACCCAGGAGCTGCTCAGGCAGAGATTTGACCACATTTTCTACACGGGCAGCAGCACAGTAGGCAAACTGGTGATGGAAGCTGCGGCTCGCAACCTCACCCCAGTCACCCTGGAGCTGGGAGGGAAGAGCCCCTGCTACATCGACAAGAACTGTGACATCACTGTTGCGTGCCGGTCGGTCATCTCTGTAGAACAAAGGAGAAACTTTAAAAAACACAGCTGAGTTTCCAAACATCAAGTGTTTTCTTTTTCCCACAGTCGCATCACGTGGGGAAAGTTTGTCAACTGTGGACAGACGTGTATCGCTCCGGACTACGTCCTGTGTGAACCCTCCATCCAGAGCAGAGTACAGGAGGAGATCAAGAACTGCATCAAGGTTGGTTTGCACTATATAAAGAAATGAGTGGTGGCTGAAGACTTTTGCACTTTAATGCTTCTTTTATTCTTAAATGATCTTCCTTTGACACAATGCAGGAGTTTTACACAGATGATCCAAAGACTTTTGAGGACTACGGACGAATCATCAACAAGCGGCATTTTAAGAGAATCATGGCTCTCATGGAGGGCAGCACAGTTGTTGTTGGTGGAGACTCTGATGAATCCCAGTGCTATATAGGTATGTATGTAAGTGGTATGATGGAGCCAGCTGGTATCCCTCAAAATGTTGTTTTAAGCCAACTGGTTGTAAAGTGGAACCATCTTTGTGTTTTGTGTTTCTCTAATGTCATGCACATGATGGTTAAAGCCTCTGTTCCAAAGCTCTGTATGTGCGGTGTATTGGTCATTGCCCTCTGACCCTGTCGTCTGTGTGCAGCTCCCACTGTGCTGAAGAACGTTACAGGCGAATCCAAAGTGATGAAGGAGGAGATCTTCGGGCCACTGCTGCCCATCATCACAGTGAGTGGTGTGGATGAGGCCATCCAGTTTATTAACGAGAGAGAGAAGCCGCTGGTCATCTATGTCTTCTCCAATGAGAACAAGGTACAGCGCATCACCTGCAGACGTCATTTCCTGTTATTTAGATCTCTTTAAATCTCCTCCCTTCACTCCTCCTGTGTGATCCACAGCTGATCAAAAGAGTAATAGCTGAGACATCCAGTGGAGCTCTGCTGGCTAATGACTGTCTGGTTCACTTCACTGTCAGCTCGCTGCCCTTTGGAGGAGTTGGTGAGTGGATGCCTGTCAAACCCTCCATCAGACTTACTGGTTTTTCATCTTGATGCTGACTTGTTCTTTTTCCGTTCTAAGGTCACAGTGGTATGGGATGCTACCACGGTCGCTACGGCTTTGACCAGCTGAGCCACATGCGCAGCTGCCTAATCAAACAGCTGAAGATGGAAGGAGTCAACAGCATGCGTTACCCCCCACACACTGCCAAGAAACTGGGCTGGGCTCGGTTCTTTCTGCTCAAGCAGATCAATTTGGGCAGGCTGCGTCGCATGATGCTGCTGGCTATGTTTGTGGGCGTGGCATCGTTTGTGGTGCAGGTAAAGAAGCTCTGCCTAGCCTCATAAAACTGCTCCTATTAGCCTCATAAAACTGCTCCTATTAGCCTCATAAAACTGCTCCTATTAGCCTCATAAAACTGCTCCTATTAGCCTCATAAAACTGCTCCTATTAGCCAGTATTCCAATGTTAATGTTTGTGTGCTGTTAGCTATCTTGCACGCTGTGTGGTCAATGGTAACTTTATTGTCTCCATTGGGAAACTGATTTGCAGTCTGTCCATACAGAGAGACAAAAACAAACAACACACACACAAAGCCCAGAGAAAACAGCCCAAATTATCATCAAAAAAAGTGCAATGTACAATGGCAACAACCCTTATGGTTTAGTATTATATGTTATGTGAGCTAGCATCAACCAAAACAACGATGAGACCTACTCAAAGGTCTCTCGGACTACTATGTCACGTCTTCTACAACAATATGTACAAGCCTAATTCCAAAAAGCTGTAAATGTCCATCTACATGCGTAAGAAAGCAAATGCAATGATTAGCAAATGTCATGAACCCACATTTTATTTACAATAGGACAAAAAACACATCCAGTGTTTAAATCGAGAAAGTGTAGCAAAAAGGGTCATTTTGAGTTTGATCGCAGCATCAAATTTTGTTTCAAAACTAGAAGTAAAAGTGATGCAAAAAACATCTAGAGAAACATTTTGCAACTAATAGGTTCATTGAAAAAAAGCATATTAGTGAGGCAACTTTCACTTTTGATCTCCGTCATAATAATATCAAAACATTCTCAAGAAATCTCTGTGCACACGGGACAATGCTCAAAATCAGGGTGACACGTCAACAACCTTCAGGGCCTCTGCATTAAAATCAGGCATCATTCTATCGTGGTACTTACTTCATGGCTAAGGATCAGTTTCTAATCATTGCCAGTGAACACTGTTTATCGTTCCAGCCACATATGCAGGTTAAAGTGATTCAGTGCCTTTGCACCACCAGGAATTTACAATATATCAGGTATTTAAAGCAACAAATACTCCCATTCAAATGGCGGGTTTTTCAGGGAATATTTTAACATGGCAGAATAACATGAGTATCAGTAAAGTTAAATTTGACGTGAAGCAACCGATACAAGCTGCATAGCTACGCTACAGCTAGCTGTCTAACTGTCCCTGTGATGGCTATTCATAGATCCTTGCTTTGCTTGTTACGTGATGGCTAAAATCAGTAGTTTAAAATTAAAGTGTCATATTTAATTTTTAATATCTTTAAACAGTGTTTAGTATTGGCCAGAGTTCTGTTTAGCTGGAGTTTTGCCAAGGTGTTGTCACAACCGGTTTGTGCCAAACCAAATGTCTTAGATGGGGCCCCTCTAACCACGTTATAAATACGCTGGTAATGTTACATTTAAATGGTCCAACGGCAACAACAACAATTAAAAAAACAAATGTGTTGATTAGGGATGGGAAGATGGGAAGACTTGGTTCCAGTAGTTCATCCTTATGTGCATGATGCACATTCAATTCAGTTCAATCAGTTTTATTTATACAGCTCCAAATCACAACAACAGTCGCCTCAAGGTGCTTTATATTGTGAGGTAGACCCTACAATAATGCATACAGAGAAAAACCCAACAATCATATGACCCCCTATGAGCAGCACTTTGACGACAATGGGAAGGAAAAACTCCCTTTTAACAGTATGTCTGTGAAGGTTCTCAGTCATCCAGGTCATCGTAGTCAAAGGAGCTTGCAAAGAAAAGCGTCTGGACTTCTTTAAGTTGCTTGAAGATGTTTCACCTCTCATCAGAGAAGCTTCTTCAGTTCTAAGGTCAAATGGTGGAGAGTCCCAGATATAAACCTAGTGGGAGTTTCCCCCCACAGAGGGACAAAAGGACCCCCCTGATGATCCTCTAATCGCCTGAGCCAAGGTGTGAAACTGGGTGTGGGTCCCAATCAGCCAGAGTTTCGGGTGTGTTCATTGTGAAACCTGGCCCCACCTTATCATGCGAATTCCTGAGGTCAGACGGCCCAGGATGTGAGTGGGCGTTAAGGCGTCTGGGAAGGATCTCAAAACTGGATTATAGATGGCAGAGAGTTGGTGTCGTAAACCCCCACCTCTGTTCAAAGATGGTCGCTCACAGTGGACATAGATGCTTCTTTCACTCCTCTTTCAAACCATCTGTCCTCTCTGTCCAAAATGTGAACATTGGCATCCTCGAAAGAGTGACCTTTGACCTTTAGATGCAGATGGACTGCTGAGTCTTGTCCTGTGGAGGTGGCTCTTCTGTGTTGTGCCATGCGCTTGTGAAGTGGCTGTTTGGTCTCTCCAATGTAGAGGTCTGAGCATTCCTCGCTGCACTGTACAGCATACACCACATTGTTAAGTCTGTGTTTTGGCGTTTTGTCTTTCGGGTGAACCAGTTTTTGTCTGAGCGTGTTGCTTGGTCTGAAATGCACCGGGATGTCATGCTTGGAGAAAACTCTCCTGAGTTTCTCTGATACACCGGCTACATAGGGGATGACAATGTTGTTGCGTCTGTCCTTCTTATCCTCCCTCGCTGGTGTCTGGTCTTCTTTTCTGTGCCTCTTTGCTGACTTTTACACCAATATAATGCCATCTATAATCCAGTTTTGAGATCCCTTCCCAGACGCCTTAACGCCCACTCACATCCTGGGCCATCTGACCTCAGGAATTCGCATGATAAGGTGGGGCCAGGTTTCACAATGAACACACCCGAAACTCTGGCTGATTGGGACCCACACCCAGTTTCACACCTTGGCTCAGGCGATTAGAGGATCATCAGGGGGTCCTTTTGTCCCTCTGTGGGGGGAAACTCCCACTAGGTTTATATCTGGGACTCTCCACCATTTGACCTTAGAACTGAAGAAGCTTCTCGGATGAGAGGTGAAACGTCTTCAAGTAACTTAAAGAAGTCCAGACGCTTTTCTTTGCAAGCTCCTTTGACTCCCTTTTAACAGGAAGAAACCTCCGGCAGAACCAGGCTCAGGGAGGGGCGGGGCCATCTGCTGTGATTGGTTGGGGTGAGAGAATGATGACAGGATAAAGACATGCTGTGGAGGAGAGACAGAGATTAATAACAAGTATGGATGAGAGCGTGATGGTAAAGTGTAAACTGCATCCAGGACAGAAACAACTGTATTATATTGCTAGCACAACTGCGGCTCTTTGCAAGCATCTGCACAGACAGCATGCTAACACTAAGTTAGCCAGCATGCAGTTAATTTGCATGGAAAATAATTTCTTTGATATGCTGCTTAGTGGTAGCAGTGACTCTCAAAATGGAGCCAGTGAGAACTGATAAGGGAGTTGATAAGGAATCATATTGATAAGTGATATCAGTAATCTGAATTGTTACATTCTTATCTATTTGCATCCCTACACTTGGCTCACCCATGTTAAGGACACACTAGGCTGTAGTGATGGTAAATTCGATTCTTTTTACTGAATCGAGTTTTAATGAGTCACTCACCAAAGTGAATCAGGTTTTTTGAGTCACTGAGTCAGTTAACCAGAGAGTGCAAAAAATGTACATTTTCACTCAAACTTAATTTGTTTCTCTTTTCATGTGCAGGGTGGGCCATTTATATGGATACACCGTAATAACATGGTTGGTGATATTAAAGTCCTGTTTGTGGCACATTAGTATATGTGAGGGGGCAAACTCCTCAAGATGGGTGGTGACCATGGTGGCCATTTAGAAGTCGGCCATCTTGGATACAACTTCTGTTTTTTTCAATAGGAAGAGGACCATGTGACACATCAAACTTATTGGTAATGTCACAAGAAAAACAATGGTGTGCTTGGTTTCAACGTAACTTTATTATTTCATGAGTTATTTACAAGTTTCTGACCACTTATAAAATGTGTTCAATGTGCTGCCCATTGTGTTGGATTGTCAGTGCAACCCTCTTCTCCCACTCTTCACACACTGATAGCAACACCGCAGGAGAAATGCCAGCACAGGCATCCAGTATCCGTAGTTTCAGGTGCTGCACATCTCGTATCTTCACATCATAGACAATTGCCTTCAGATGACCCCAAAGATAAAAGTCTAAAGGGGTCAGATAGGGAGAATTTGGGGACCATTCAACTGGCCCACGACGACCAATCCACTTTCCAGGAAACTGTTCATCTAGGAATGCTCGGACCTGGCACCCATAATGTGGTGGTGCACCATCTTGCTGGAAAAACTCAGGGAACGTGCCAGCTTCAGTGCATAAAGAGGGAAACACGTCATCATGTAGCAATTTCAAATATCCAGTGGCCTTGAGGTTTCCACTGATGAAGAATGGACCCACTATCATTGTGCCCCATATACCACACCAAACCATCACTTTTGTTGTTCCAACAGTCTTGGAGGGATCCATCCGATGTGGGTTAGTGTCAGACCAATAGCGGTGGTTTTGTTTGTTAACTTCACCATTCACATAAAAGTTTGCCTCATCACTGAACAAAATCTTCTGCGGGAACTGAGGGTCCTGTTCCAGTTTTTGTTTTGCCCATTCTGCAAATTCTGTGCGCCGATCTGGGTCATCCTCGATAAGATGCTGCAGTAGCTGGAGTTTGTAAGGGTGCCATTTGTGAGTAGCTAATATCTGCCGAAGGGATGTTCGACTAATGCCACTCTCCAGTGACGTGCGGCGAGTGCTACACTGTGGGCTCTTGCTGAATGAAGCTAGGACAGCCACTGATGTTTCTTCATTAGTGACAGTTTTCTTGCGTCCACATTTTGGCAAATCCAACACTGAACCAGTTTCACGAAACTTAGCAAGCAGTTTGCTAACTGTAGCATGGGAGATGGGTGGTCTCGTAGGGGGTCTGCATTGAAATCTGCTGCAATGACCCGGTTACTGCGTTCACCAGATATCAACACGATTTCGATCCGCTCCTCACGTGTTAACCTTTGACATGTCAATGGCTGTGAACAAAGAGAAACTTGTAAATAACTCACGAAATAATAAAGTTACGTTGAAACCAAGCACACCATTGTTTTTCTTGTGACATTACCAATAAGTTTGATGTGTCACATGGCCCTCTTCCTATTGAAAAAACAAAAGTTGTATCCAAGATGGCCGACTTCTAAATGGCCACCATGGTCACCGCCCATCTTGAGGAGTTTGCCCCCTCACATATACTAATGTGCCACACAGTGTTGCCAACTCCTCAGTAAGGAAAGTCGCTATTGGCCGTCTTAAAAGTCGCTAGAAGTCGCTAAATGACGTCTAATGTAATTGTAACCTACGTTGTTGGAGAGAAAAATAACATCGTGGAAGAGACATAAAGTGAGCTAAAAACATCCTAAATGCATTTAGAATTTATTTAGAACTACAAATTAAATTTCTTTTAGCAATTATTGTTGTTGGTTTTTTTTTTTTTTTTTTTTTTTAATGTCACAATCCCAACCCTGCTCCTTTACCCGGGCTTGGACCGGCAAAAGTGGACCGGCAATAGGCACTCTGGTGGAGTTACTGTGTGTGTGTGTGTGTGTTTATAAGTAGTTTTAAACCTTGTGACCCGCAAAACAACATAAGAGTAAAAGCAGAACTGACTGCGTTACAGTCAGTGCGGGAGCAGCGGCTTCGCTCATGCGTGATTCATTTACAGTTTGGACGCACAGGTGATAGGTTTGTAGCATAAACCTATTCGCTGGAACGTTAAGGACAATTTAATTACACAGCAAAGCAAGACACGAGTAGGCAAAGTTCTTGTGGGCTTCACAGGTAATTGGCAAACCTTCTGGAGGAAACCTGGTCTTGTTGGGTTTCTCTGTAATATTGTAGGGTCTACATTACAACATAAAGCGTCTTGAGGTGACTGTTGTTGTGATTTGGTCCTGTATAAGTAAAACTGAATTCCACTGAATTGAAAACAAACGAAAGAAGACATGGACTGGTTCTTATATAGAGCTTTTCTACTCTTCTGAGCACTCAAAGCGCTTTACACAACTTTTGCATTCACCCATTCACACAAGCACATTGTTCTAAGTGCTTTCTAAGTAGCATTCACACACATCCATACTCCAATGGATGCATCGGAGATTAATTTGGGGTTAATATCTTGCCCAAGGATATTTGGCATGCAGACTCGGGGAAGCCAGGACTCAAACCACCAACCTTCCGATCAGTAGATGACCTGCTCTACCACCTGTGCTACAGCCACCCTACAGAAATGTGATGCTTGTGGAAGTGAAGTGTGTGTCCCCATATATAAGCCTAGACCAGGAACATTTTGTTATTTAGTGTTATATTTAATCATGAGTGATGTAGGGAGATCAAGTGTCATCTACTGTCATTGCAAACTGTGCACATGTAACCAAGTGACCAAACAATCTTGTATTAGAAGAGTATCTGGATGTCTCTGCTGTGATGCTGCTCTCATGTCCACATGTTGTCATCATCTTTTAGACATCCTGAAAGATTTCTCTCAAAATTAGATTGCTGTTATTCACAAAGTGATAAATTCAGTGGTAATATTTAACTCACTCTGTTTTTCCATAGATTAAAGTACTCTAAAGTATTTTTAAAGTGGTCTTGAGCAGAAATTCAGGCTTTCTGAAGGTCTCTCAGCATTTTTCACTCATTTTTGTTCCAGTCCTTGTACCTGATAGTTTTAAGCCACGTACCAGCGACCTATGAATCATTCAAGTGTATAAAAGGCACCGAAGTCAAGGAATCAAACAGTATTGTCTACCAGAGGTGGGACCAAGTCATTGTTTTGCAAGTCTCAAGTAAGTCTCAAGTCTTTATCCTCAAGTCTCAAGTCAAGTCTCAAGTAATGTCAGGCAAGTCAGAGTCGAGTCTCAAGTCACTGGTGTAAAAGTCCGAGTCAAGTCACAAGTCTGAAATTTTGAATTTCAAGTCCTTTCGAGTCTTTAAAAAAAAAACAATGAAAAAATAATGTTGCAGTTATGCTAAATGTAAATATTAGACCATGTAATTTTAAAATCTGTGTTTTTCTCAACACATGACAAAATAGTGAACTTAGAAAATATACACAAATTGTGAAATTGCACCTCTTTAAAATGCAGCTCAATTAAACCTAGCTCCAAGAATAATTTTCACCGACAGTTCTGAGATAAGCTGCATGTCATTCTTGGATGCGGTTGTAGGACCGGCTTTAAAATCGCATGACAAAAATATCATACACATTAAAAAAACTGCATCACCAACGTAGCCTGGACAACATTTGCTAGTTAGATGAAGTCAGCTATCTCATCGTAGTATATTTATATGCATATTTATAATCATACGGTTCTTGGAGTGAGTGCATACACTCATGAAGTTTAGTAACTTCAGGTCACTGCAACAAGCCCAGGTACAGTTTACCGACGGATGGGTGCAGGACCTTGAAATGCACCGTGTAGAACGAAAGGCCTAGGCAACCGGGGTGCAACGTAGAAAAACAAAGATAAGGAAAATAAAACCACGAAGGCTCTCCACCAAAATCCCAAAACGAAAATATCCCATGACGAAAGTATTAACACCCATTCACAACTATTTACAACAGACTATTTATTTACAACAAAACACCAAACTATTTACAACACGGGGGAGATCGCGACCATGACATACTGAAACACAAGGCTTAAATACATAGAAGGAGCAATCAGGGAATGGACCACAGGAGGGAAACACAGCGGGGGCAAATTAGACCTGACGAGACAAGGAAACGTAAACTGAACACACTAAGATAACACAGACTTTCAAAGTAAAACAGGAAATACATGACAGTCACGGAAAAACAAAACACTGACAACACCGAATCGTAACATTTCCCCCTACCCAAAAATCAAACATGTAACCCCAAGTGAAAAGTTTGATTCAGACAAACGAAGGCTGAAACGAAGGCAGACGAAGCTGATGGAGGCTGGAGCGGTCCCACTGACCCTCCAGCAGACGACGAAGGCTGGAGCGGTCCCTCGGACCCTCCAGCGAAGGCGGATGAAGGCTGGAGCGGTCCCACGGACCCTCCAGCGACGACAAAGGCTGGGGCGGTCCCACGGACCCTCCCCCCAGCGAAGGCGGATGAAGGCAGACGAAGCTGATGGAGGCTGGAGCGGTCCCACGGACCCTCCAGCAGACGACGAAGGCTGGTGCGGTCCCCCGGACCCTCCAGCAGAGGCGGATGAAGGCTGGAGCGGTCCCTCGGACGCTCCAGCGAAGGCGGATGAGCAGCCCACCAGCTGCACACACGGACACGCAGCCCACCAGCTGCACACACGGACACGCAGCCCACCAGCTGCAGAAGGCTGGAGGGGTCCCTCGGATCCTCCAGCGAAGGCGGATGAAGGCTGGAGCGGTCCCTCGGATCCTCCAGCGAAGACAGACGAGCAGCTCACTAGCCGCACACATAGACACGCAGCCCACCAGCTGCAGAAGGCTGGAGCGGTCCCTCGGATCCTCCAGCGAAGGCGGATGAAGGCTGGAGCGGTCCCACGGACCCTCCAGCAGACGACGAAGGCGGGAGTGGTCCTACGGACCCTCCAACGAAGGCGGATGAAGGCCGGAGCGGTCCCACGGACCCTCCAGCAGACGACGAAGGCTGAGGCGGTCCCTCGGACCCCCCAGCGAAGGCAAATGAAGACTGAAGCGGTCCCACGGACCCTCCAGCGGAGGCAGATGAAACTGATGGAGGCTGGAGCGGTCCCCCTGACCCTCCAGCAGACGACGAAGGCTGGAGTGGTCCCACGGACCCTCCAACGAAGGCGGATGAAGGCTGGAGCGGTCCCCGGGCCCTCCAGCGAAGACAGACGGAGGCTGAAGCGGTCCCTCCCTCCGACCCTCCAGCGATTGGACGAGCCCCCATATGTTACACCCCGGCCTAGGCAACCGGGGTGCAACGTAGAAAAACAAAGATAAGGAAAATAAAACCACGAAGGCTCTCCACCAAAATCCCAAAACGAAAATATCCCATGACGAAAGTATTAACACCCATTCACAACTATTTACAACAGACTATTTATTTACAACAAAACACCAAACTATTTACAACACGGGGGAGATCGCGACCATGACATACTGAAACACAAGGCTTAAATACATAGAAGGAGCAATCAGGGAATGGACCACAGGAGGGAAACACAGCGGGGGCAAATTAGACCTGACGAGACAAGGAAACGTAAACTGAACACACTAAGATAACACAGACTTTCAAAGTAAAACAGGAAATACATGACAGTCACGGAAAAACAAAACACTGACAACACCGAATCGTAACACCATCGTACGTATCATAAGTTTACCAGTCTCACAAATTGTCGTCATAAATACACATTCGTTAACCGTTTATTAATAGGACCTTTGAGCTCAACGGTAATTAATTAGTAGTGGAAATAATTTCTGGTAGCATCACAGAAATGTAGCAGTGACAATAATACTGTATGCTGTAATCGTACTGGACAATTAGTGATACAAACAACTGTTTTATCCTGTGAATAAAAGTATATGTTTTTGTCAATGTACCATAATAACAGAAGCGAAACGCAATATTGTGTCAGGACAATTCACTATTTATGCACAATAAACAAAGGAGCATAGCGCGACAATTTCTGTTCAGCGCCAGACTTGCTTGTAACCTATATCACCAATTATGTTAACTACAACAGCAGACTGACCTTCGTGTAAATGCTTGGAGCAGACTAACCTGTGAGCTGGAGTGTTCTGGGACGTTATATTTGGTCTTTGAATGGCTGCAATCCAGGCCATCCGTCGCCTCTTTGTTACTTCGGAAACATGGCTTGAACAATTTCTCTTCAACGACGTAATCCGATAACAAACGATCTCTTTACCCGTCGGCTTCCCGTGGCTGTCATGCGACCGGCTATTGCAGTTAATAATACAACGGCTTCTTGACATTTTTGTGTTTCTTTTTATCGCTGTGTGACTGATTTCAATTGAAAGCCTGCGTGCGCTAGTACCGCTTGCCACGAGTTCCCAGAATCCTTTGCGGTTCTACCCGTGAATGACGTCACATTTTCAATCTCTATATAATATGCATGTTAAATTTTATATTTGGGGTAAAATATCAAGTCTTTTCAAGTAAACCGGTTCAAGTCCAATTCAAGTCCCAGGTCATTGGTGTAAAAGTCCAAGTCAAGTCACAAGTCTTAGAACATTTTTTCAAGTCAAGTCTAAAGTCATAAAATTAATGACTCGAGTCTGACTCGAGTCCAAGTCATGTGACTCGAGTCCACACCTCTGTTGTCTACATATAACTGATGGCTTATCAAAGAACCAATATTACATGATATCTTTAGGACCACATTTGTTCCTGTTACTTTAGTTGAGTCTACAAAGATAACGCAGTTTTAAAGGCATAAAATAGTATTTTTGCACCAGGAAGGTAATCCCCAGAAGGGCTTCCAGCCAAAAAACAACTGGTGTATTTCAGCTTGGTGAGTAACGTGTCCTGTAAACAAAAAAAGAAAAGATAAAGTGTGTCTGAAAGTCATGATCTTAATAAATTGGAATAAATCCAGTGGTTCCAGTGGACGGAGGTTGTAAAGTCATTCTTAAGGTAAATGAGGAGAAAAGGCTGAGGTGATGCAAATTACACAAGAGCAGGACTGAAAATCAGGTCGTCTGCGCGCCAGTGTCACATGTTCTTCTACTTTTGCACAGTAATATTTTGCACAGCACTGCAGACATATGTCATCCCCTTCTAGGGCATTATTTGTGTGGTTACAACTTTGTAAATAATTGCGTTTTCCCGAATGAATCTCGGTACTCGTGCCCCCATACACCCACCGTCCACAGGCTTGTACACTGGACACAACAATAGCTTTGTCTCTTGGACACAATGTGTGGTGTTGTGCAGGAGATCTAACCACATACCGGTAATGCCTGCTCGTCTACCCTCCCTTTAATTACCCAGCATGCTTCACTCCCCATGGCTAAATAGCCTCCTTTGTTTTAGTCCACCCCACTGCCTTTGTGGACATCCACACATGCTCATGTGAACAGTTAAAACTGTCCCACTGCTGACAGCTTTGTCATCTGTTGTTTGCAGAGGTTCCTGCGATGAAGCTCAGCGGGTAGATGGCGCTGTGCCGGCGCTGAGGCGATCCCGGGACAGCCACACGGACTAATCACAGCAATGCAGATGTTTCACGCTCCATGATATTTCACTGATATTTGTTTTTCTTCTGTTATTGTTGCATCTCCTTTCTGTTACACGTTTAGCTACACTTTGAGTTTAATTCTTCAGTATTCACTCTGGTAGATATTGAAAATACAAACCTGTCTGTGATGCTGTGATTCTTTTAAGAATAAAAACAAAATCACTGTTAACTCCTGCTTTAGAGGTAAGCCAGCAAGATGCCAGCTCTCCGTGTTAATGTCTGTTCTGCCTGCTGTTGAACATCAATAAAAAGTTCATAGTCAGAGATTTGCTGAAATTGCTCTTTCTGTTTCTTTGCACACCACTTGTCTGTGGTATATCATTAACATCACCTCAAGGCTGTAATAGATTGCCTGACTGAATGACTGCTATTAAGATGAGCCAAGCTGAAGTGGGGTGTGCACATGCGCACGACGCTATCGGTCTCAGTGAACTCGGACACGGTAACCAATCTACCCCGGTAAACTGATCCCAGAGCAGCGTGACCGATGAACACAGGACAATGCTGGGTGAGGGCGCTGGGTGAGGGAGGGATCCCGCAGCGCGTCCGTGAGATCACACGAGTGACGGACTGCAGCTTATATCCGAGGAACAATTGCACCTGAGCTTCGGTAAGTTTCAGACTTTGACAGTGGGCGCCATGGTGAATTATCGGTGATCAATAACGCGATTGATTAATTGTAAAATGACGAGCTGTGCGGCATTTAGCGGACAGAATCAGTTTTCTGTAGTGATGTGAGCTGTTCGTCCGGTCCGCGAACACCAGCGGAGCGCTTCATTTTTATTTACTCATCTTTCAGGGAGTTTGCGTCAGTCAGCAAGCAACATACAGCCAGGTATTTTTCTCAGCGTGCAACAATTAAGACTTTATCACAGCACAGTTATTATCAGCTATGCAAACATGTGACAGTCTCAATAAAACACATGCATCATACAGGATACATGTTCTATTTGACTTCGTTTTGTCACGTACGTGTATTTTTAAATTTAGTGTGTCTATTTCTTCTAAAGTTCTTTATTTTAGGGAACTAAAGTATATTTTACGTTTGTTATTCCACTTTGTCACTGACATTATGTCAGTTATGACTGTAAGGCATGAAGTGTTCACTGCGTTTCGATGCCGGACACACTAACAGACTGCAAAGTGTCCACAGTAGTAACACGTGGGGCTGAAAATCTACCTTTGCCTGTTTTACGTGGATAAACTTCAGTTCATTTTCTCAGACGTGTCAGTTGTTTATCAAATCATTTGTTGTGTGTGTGTGCGTGTGTGTGTGTGTGTGTGTGTGTGTGCGTGTGTGTGTGTGTGTGTGTGTGTGTGTGTGTGTGTGTGTGCGTGTGTGTGTGTGTGTGTGTGTGTGTGTGTGGTGTCTCTTGCTTGTGCGCCTCGAGGCTGCTTTTTATTACTTTGCTGTCTGTCTGTAAAGCCTTTGATAAGATTAAACTCTGTAACCTACAGTCGTCTGTTTTGCTCTTCAAATTGCTGAGAGTAAAACATTAGTTCGGCAGAGCGCACATGCTCACTCTAAGGTAAGCTAGGAGGGCAGACAGGCTTTCCTGGTGACAGCAGAAATGTTTGCAACACCTCTGCTAGAACGACAGCTTATCTGTGAACATTTGAGAGTCCTGTGGACAAACGCTTTTCTGTTCTCATGCAGGTGTGTGTATGGAGAGGCAGGCAGTGCAGCGGGCCAGGGAGGCCTTCCTGAGCGGCAGGACTCGACCTCTAGAGTTCAGACTGCAGCAGCTCCACGCCCTGCAGAGGATGATCGCTGAGAAAGAGACGGAGATAGCCACTGCTCTCAAACAGGACATCAACAGAGTTAGCAGACACGAGAGACTAAGAATAAGATGTGAAATACAATGTGTATATCGGGGCTCGTTTGCTTGCTTAACTGTGTTGGGTTTCCTGCAGAGTCAGTATGACACACCACTCCTGGAGCTGATTGGAATCGAGAACGAGATTAAGCTGGCTATTGAGAAGCTTGGAGAGTGGGCTGCTCCGCGACCGGCAGAAAAGAACCTCCTCACGATATCAGATGAGGTTTATATCCAGCCAGAGCCGCTGGGAGTCGTACTCATCATCGGGGCCTGGAACTACCCCTGGGGCCTTACTCTCATGCCACTTGTTGGCGCCATTGCTGCAGGTAGGGAGACACTCTCTCCACACCTGCGACAGTCACGTACCCCTGATAACAGCAGTCTGAGATGGCTTTGAGAAGGCACGGCCGCAACCCGGTGTCACAGTCACTGTGCTGTTTTCAGTTGTGTGCAGCTGGATTCTGTCATGTTAGACTTTATCAAACCCAAAATGTATTTTGTATTTCTAACAGATCTAACAAGGCAATCACCCACAGTGGGAATGTTTTACTCTACATAACATCCTCTTCTTTTAAATGTAGGTAAAAAAGTCAGCTGAGCTCCATGAAATACAGAAACAATCGATGTAACTGATAAACTGGTCCTAGTCAGAGTCCCAGCTGATCAGCTTGTCTCGGTACCAGACATGTCAGCTGACGGCTCAGAAACGCAGTCTTTGCTCCCTGTCGTTCAACTTTTGCAAAACCGATTCAAAAAATAAAATACTAATGGAAACAGAGTGCATCTGACTGCCTCTCTCTCTGCATTCTCAGCCTCCTGCACGCCGGCTTTGCGTCACACGGTGATCTCATCCCGTTCATGGAAAACTGTTCTCTCTTTGCAGGGAACGCAGCTGTGGTGAAGCCATCGGAACTCAGCGAGTGCTCGTCGCTGCTGCTCCGGGCTTTGCTGCCTCGCTATCTGGACAAGGTCTGAACACCAGGTCTATTGTTCATGCATTAAAGCCTTGAGCCATCATACTACAGTGCTTCAGACATCACGATTAAAAACCCACTTATTCAATCTTGCCTTTCCCTCTAGTTAATATTTCTTTTATGATTTTATATCATGCACTTCTATGCTCATTTAAATTCTTGTTTGCTCTGTACCTGTTGCTTTCCTATGTATTAGTGACAGTTATCTGTTTGCATATTTAGTACTTGCTTTGGTCCTATTTCTATTATCCTCCTCCTATACTCTATTTTACTTGTTAAGCACCTTGGCATACCCTTGGTTTTTAAGTGTGCTTTATAAATAAAGTTTATTATTATTATTATTATTTAGACCCCAATGACACACAGGATTCAACGTTTGTTGCCATTTCGCTGAATATGCTGCTACAAAACAGGAATTTTTGCACATTAAATGTTTCAGATGATCAAAAAACAAAGTTCAATAGACAAAAATAACCAAAGCAATTACAAAATGCAGTTTTTAAATGATAATTTCATTTATTAAGGAAAAAAGCTCTGCAAACCTGCCCTGCCCTGTGGGAAAGGGTAACTTCGTCCTAAACCTAATAAACCTAATTCCAGTCAAGCGTTTGTGAGGTTCTACTGTTTCATGTCAGCCACGCTGGAGGGTTTTTGAGCACGAACAGTCATCCTGTTGAATCGTGAACTCTGACCTTAGCTGAGGAAAGTAGTCGTTCTGTAGATGCTGTTGTGGGTTCGTGGGTGTCCTCCTGGATGAGTTGCTGATGCAGACGCACAGATGTCAGTGATTTTGTTTCTAATCTGTTTCTTCAGATCATGGTGTGATGTGTTGCTTTTAGCCTACTTTACTTTGTGACTCGAGTTCTGTTTAAGTGATTTATTGATTCTTCAGGTCTGATAATCAGACATGAGTGTGCGAGCCTTTTCCACTTAATATATAATTTAAAACTGCATTTATTTGGTTTATCACTCTCTAATATTAGAATTTGTTTAATCTGAAACATGTAAGTGTGACCCCCCCTCCCCAGTAGAGATTTTCCCATCACTATATGTTTGGAAACATGACCTATATTACAGTCAGTTACTCTGTGCTTAATGTAAATAACTTATATATCAGTAAATGTGTTTGTTTTGCAGGATCTGTACCCAGTGGTGACAGGTAGTGTGTCAGAGACCCAGGAACTGCTGAGGCTCAGGTTTGACCACATCGTGTTCACGGGCAGCAGCACAGTGGCCAAACTGGTGATGGAAGCTGCAGCTCGTCACCTCACCCCGGTGACCCTGGAGCTGGGAGGGAAGAGCCCCTGCTACATCGACAAGAACTGCAACATCAGGGTCGCCTGCCGGTAATCCACATTTAGCCAAACGAAGTGAATTACAGCTGCTGACACGGGAATTTAAAAGTCTGATAATCAAAGCGGGCACAGAGGCGCTGACTGTGTCTGCAGGTACATATCAGGGTGACTGAAGCTCAGCGCAATAATAGCAGAACTTACAACCTTCTCCAAGCCCCAACAACGTACATTAATACTTCTATATGTTTCAGTGGATGCTGGTATAGCACATGCACTTTTTAAATCACAACTCAGTAACTATCACTGAAACAGCCACTGTGACCTGGATACAACAAGAAACATGAAAACTCTTGAAAGCTGAATACAGTGGGGCAAAAAAGTATTTAGTCAGCCACCGATTGTGCAAGTTCCCCCACTTAAAATGATGACAGAGGTCAGTAATTTGCACCAGAGGTACACTTCAACTGTGAGAGACCGAATGTGAAAAAAAAATCCATGAATTCACATGGTAGGATTTGTAAAGAATTTATTGGTAAATTAGGGTGGAAAATAAGTATTTGGTCACCTCAAACAAGGAAAATCTCTGGCTCTCACAGACCTGTAACGTCTTCTGTAAGAAGCTTTTCTGTCCCCCACTCGTTACCTGTATGAATGGCACCTGTTTGAACTCATCATCTGTATAAAAGACACCTGTCCACAGCCTCAAACAGTCAGACTCCAAACTCCGCCATGGCCAAGACCAAAGAGCTTTCGAAGGACACCAGGAAAAGTATTGTAGACCTGCACCAGACTAGGAAGAGTGAATCTACAATAGGCAAGCAGCTTGGTGTGAAAAAATCAACTGTGGGAGCAATCATCAGAAAATGGAAGACATACAAGACCACTGATAATCTCCCTCGATCTGGGGCTCCACGCAAGATCTCATCCCGTGGGGTCAAAATGATCATGAGAACGGTGAGCAAAGATCCCAGAACCACACGGGGGGACCTGGTGAATGACCTGCAGAGAGCTGGGACCAAAGTAACAAAGGTCACCATCAGTAACACACTACAACGGCAGGGAATCAAATCCCGCAGTGCCAGACGTGTTCCGCTGCTGAAGCCAGTGCATGTCCAGGCCCGTCTGAAGTTTGCCAGAGAGCACATGGATGATACAGCAGAGGATTGGGAGAATGTCATGTGGTCAGATGAAACCAAAGTAGAACTTTTTGGTATAAACTCAACTCGTCGTGTTTGGAGGAAGAAGAATACTGAGTTGCATCCCAAGAACACCATACCTACTGTGAAGCATGGGGGTGGAAACATCATGCTATGGGGCTGTTTTTCTGCCAAGGGGACAGGACGACTGATCCGTGTTAAGGACAGAATGAATGGGGCCATGTATCGTGAGATTTTGAGCCAAAACCTCCTTCCATCAGTGAGAACTTTGAAGATGAAACGAGGCTGGGTCTTCCAACATGACAATGATCCAAAACACACCGCCCGGGCAACAAAGGAGTGGCTCCGTAAGAAGCATTTGAAAGTCCTGGAGTGGCCTAGCCAGTCTCCAGACCTCAACCCCATAGAAAATCTGTGGCGGGAGTTGAAAGTCCATGTTGCTCGGCGACAGCCCCAAAACATCACTGCTCTCGAGAAGATCTGCATGGAGGAATGGGCCAAAATACCAGCTACTGTGTGTGCAAACCTGGTAAAGACCTATAGTAAACGTTTGACCTCTGTTATTGCCAACAAAGGTTATGTTACAAAGTACTGAGTTTGTTGGGTCTAAACTCAGACCCCGCTGTATCCAGGACTTATTCCCATGAAAGAAAAACAAGGCAACAGTGTTCGATCGATTTCTTGCGCAAGGGAGGCCTCTCATCTGCGACCAGCACGTCGAAATGACCACAATGGTGGCCTCCTCTCGCCGCCTTTTTATTGACAAACTTCAAACAATAGTTTACAAAACACCTCCCCTTGCAACCCCCTTTGGTTACATAGACAAGGACTGTATGTAAATGTGTGTGTGTGTGTGTGTGTGTGTGTGTGTGTGTGTGTGTGTGTGTGTGTGTGTGTTTGTTTGTTCCTGCTGATCAAAGGGTCATAAAACCTAAAAGCAGGAACAACATCCTTGGTCATAAAGAGGGTAGTCTCCCCCACACCCAATGTATGGTTTACCATAGATAACACAGTCAAACCATACAAAGGGTGGGAAGTTCTACCAAACATCAAACAGACCTTCAAAAGGATGTTCCTGTGATAAAACACTTCAACCTTGCACCCAGAACCTCGAGAATCTGGGGATGGGAGGAAAGAAAGAATTCCTTTCACAGAGTTAAAAACAATAGACAAATGGTAAATATAAAAATGACAAATGTTTAACTATTTACTCTAACAGAGTTGTATTTTTGTTATTGACCAAATACTTATTTTCCACCCTGATTTACGAATAAATTCTTTACAAATCCTACCATGTGGATTCATGGATTTTTTTCCACATCCTGTCTCTCACAGTTGAAGTGTACCTCTGGTGCAAATTACTGACCTCTGTCATCATTTTAAGTGGGGGAACTTGCACAATCGGTGGCTGACTAAATACTTTTTTGCCTCACTGTATATTAAAATGTTGGTTAAGAAATTCCTGAGTATAAAAATTCACATGGACATTTTGACTAACGTGACAAACATTGTTTGGTTTCAGTTCATAAATGTTAGGCCTTGATGTTTTATTGAGTAAATGAACTTAAACATACATTTGGTTTGGTTGCAGTTAAACAGAGCTTAGTTTGAGTCCTTTTCCTGTGCTTCAATTACAAGGACTCAAAAAGCTGGAAAATACAGGTCCTTAAACGCAGCACACTTTGACCCACTCTTCTGGAACTCCTGGGACTGAATTAAACTCCAACTCTGTCATTTAGTTAAATATGTCAAGCCTACTGTACAAAAAACAACAAACTCTTTATTGTAAGGACCGAAATAGAAAAGATCAAACTCACAGAAATGTCATGAACCATTCGATGTTACCAGAATCTGTTACATTCCCCTAAAAGGGTCCAGGAAAAGTAACAAAAGTGTGCGGGTCAGAAAAAGGAGACAGGGCGGCAAAAGGGGTTAAATTCGAGAGTTTTATTAAAGTTTCTACTAATAACTCAACTAACAGAGACGGACAAGCCGCTAGTGATGGTCCGCTTGAAGCTGACGCTCCGGTGCGTGCGTCAAAAAAATCAACACACTGCTTCAGAAGCTCTGCGTTGAAGCTTGATTCGTTTGGCCAGAGTCACGTGATCGGTGACGTCCGAAGCTTCAGTTAGAGCCTAACTGCTTCGGTGTCTGATTCAATGGTTTAAAAGGAAGTGAATCATTCGTGGGATTTGTGGAGTGTTTGATGGTGACAGCGAACCACTGATCATTCTACTGAGAGATTTGGAGCCAGCGAGGAATAAAGGAGGTTCTGTTGTGTGGGAGAATTTTGAGTTGATTTTTGTCGATCAGGTGGGTTTTCCAGCTTTGTGTTCTGGCCGTTTGCTTTTTGTTTTGTGCGTGTTTATTATATCTGAAAACGGGAAAAAGGTAAAATGTCAAAAATCTGCTTCCATAATATAAATATCATTAAATAACTTTAGAAAAACTTCCACTTGACTCTTTACATGTAATGTTGTAAAAATATATATTTTATTGTTTAATTAATCTGAAAATGTTAGTCTGCCAAATGTGCAGCAATTGAATTTATTTATTCTCTTTAGCTGATCGTTTGTGTGGTAGACTGTATACCTGCATCTCTACCAGTTTCTCTGCACTCCAGCCTCCTCTGTGCCATGTGAAGGGATTTTCCTTAAGGCAGGAGAAATTATCTCCACAAAAAGGAACAGGTTCGGCCATCGCACACTAGAACAAATTCTCTTCTTAAATAAAAATGAGAAAGGGTTACCTTAAATGCATCATGTTTTTAATTTGCAAGTTCATAAGCATTTTCCTTTTCCATTTCACAATCAAATACCCCCAGGTCAAAAATATGTCTGGGAAATTTCCCTAATATAATATTATTTATAAATACACCCGTCTAGCGATTAATTGCATAAGTGCATGGAGGCAGGACCTCAGAGCAGAAGCATACTCCATAATGTGTTGTACATTATTATATGTTTATTATATGTAACCTGGTATTTTTCAATTATTGTATTTACCAACATCAAGAAGTCACAAGCAAAGACAGACCACACCATGATGCATAACAAGGAGAGTTTACTGGTCAAAACTATTTATTAAACAAATAAAACACATTTTTTAACCACCAAACAATACGCGTTCAAAGCAACACGACGGCGGCCCAATATCAGACAGAATTCCACTCTGTAGAGTGGGCAGTCATAATGAAGCAGTTGGTTTTATTTTGTGGATTCAAGCTGCTCTTTGTATTTTTGGCCACCAGATGTCACCAGAGAGGACTGTGTTGAAAAGCTTCGAGTAATGAACCGTTTTTCAATACAAGCTTCAGAAAGCTTCATTTGGCCATCACTACAAGCCGCTATCACCATTTAAATACCTTTAATTGCTGATGTGAGTCAGCTGTACAAAAGAAAAAGGCGGCACCTAAGGCAGGAGAGACGGTAGGACCCGCCCACACAGGTAACTTCAGGAGGAGGCCCTGCTGGGGCCGCAACAAATCTTTTCTCAGTTAAAAGGAAGTAAATGTCAAAGCAAGAAAAAGGTGTTTTTTTCCTTGTTTTTTTATTTTGGGGGGGATAGCTACACTCTCAATAAAATGAATAAAGGTCCTCTAAGAATGAACCAAAACACGAATATTGTAAAGTTGTTCTCCACCTGGTTTGTTTGCAGTCGTATCACGTGGGGGAAGTTCATCAACTGTGGGCAGACGTGCATCGCTCCAGACTACATTCTGTGTGAGCCGTGCATCCAGGGCCGAGTGGTGGAGTGCATCCGACAAACGCTTCTGGTAAAGCACCCAATAACCAAAGAGAATCACTGCGACATCGCTCATACAGGTGGAGCTGCACGGTGTGAAACCTTACTGAGACTACCTCTCTGCTCCATTCCAGGAGTTTTATGGTGCCGATCCAAAATGCTCACCTGACTACGGACGAATTGTCAACCAGCGTCACTTCAACAGAATCATGGGGCTGATGGAGGGCTACACTCCTGTGGTGGGTGGACAGAGTGATTCCTCACAGCGCTACATTGGTAATGAAAATGCAGATTGAATCATGCGATGCAGATCCATCTGTGCTCTGTTTGATAAATGTTGATGTTGCACTGAAAGCCCCAACGGTGCTGAAGGACGTGCCGCCCCACTCCAGGCTGATGCAGGAGGAGATCTTCGGCCCCGTGCTGCCCATAGTTACAGTGAGTGACATGGACAATGCCATCACCTTCATCAACGAGAGAGAGAAGCCCCTGGCTCTGTACATCTTCTGCTCTGACAAGAAGGTGAGAAGGAACCATCTTTAAGTAGCTTTTAACGTTAGCAGCGTCCCTCGTGCTCGTCTTACAACGATTTCTTCTCACGTTTCTCACAGGCAATAAAAAAAATGATTGCGGAGACGACGAGCGGTGGCGTGACGGTCAACGACGTCATGATGCACTATACACTCAACTCCCTCCCGTTCGGTGGCGTAGGTAGGAAGACTTCAAAGTGTGGCTTTGAAGTGGGAAAGCTTCACAAAATGTGACAACTTTAGACAAAAAAACACAACATCAGATGAAACAGTGTCAGCTAAACCATGATGTCAGATGACAGACAAAACTACAAACAATCAAAGATGGATGCAGCTAAACATTGTTTTTAAAAAGAAAGGGAGGCAGAGAAGCGGGTCCGAGTGTGATACCGCTTGCTCATTGGCTAACTTGTTGGTTACTGGACATGCCACGGACAGCCCTCCTATTCTTTGCGCTGTGTGTGTGTGTGTGTGTGTGTGTGTGTGTGTGTGTGTGTGTGTCCTGTCGCCTCCAGGAGCTCAGCTGCCACCCATTCATTCAGCAGTGAGTCAAGCTTGTGAAGAGCTGCTCAGTCAGTGAGCGGGCCAGCACTGAGTCGTGAACTTTTACTGTGTCAAGTCACATTTGTGTTACCTTTAAGCTACTAGTGAGTAGCTGTTATCTGCTGGCAGCAGAAGTGAACCTTTAACTTTAACCCACCTCCGTCTCCTTTCTCAGGATATTTGTGGGTGTTTTTCTTTGAGTCGAGTCCTTTTTAATAAAACTTGCTCCGTTTTTCTGTGTGTGCTGTGGAGCAGTGAGCAAACATTCATCGACAGCTCCTGCAGATTTGAGAAAACTGTTCCACACATTTATTGGAACTACAGCTGATTCTGAGCTGATGCCTGTTGTGCTTAGTGAGCAAGACTTTCTTCAAGAAGCCTGAATACGAATACATTCAGGAGCTGAGATTACAAACAGTTAAAAGTGTTATATGAAGCAAATTATACTGGACAAGATTGAGATCAAATTTGAGTTCTGGAGAACACTGCCTATTTCGGTAATAGCATCTATCTTCATGTATCTTACTGAAACCTGGACTTCCCATGTGTAAGCTTGCCCTCCAACATTAAATGTGTTATTATTCAGCATCTCTGGCTGGAGGAGACGGCTGTGCTTGCAAGCTGGCTGGACATGTAGAGAGGACTGTCTGTCTGTCTCCGGGCTGTGTTGTAGTCTCCCTCATTTGAGTTAAAAAATGACCCTACAATCACAAACTGACCCACTGTGCAAATCTGTGGGCGAGCAATAAAACTATTCAAGCTAAGTGTTACATCATTCACACTACTAACATCAGCCAGTTCACCTTTTAAACCTTCAGTGATGTATGGGGACACATACACAATATTGGGGATCTTTACATCAGGAGCACATTTGCACTGTGATCACTGATGCAAGAAAAAGTCACTCTCACCCTGTTACAGTCCATGTGTGAGCACATACTGACAGCACAAATCACAAATGAAGCGCTCCTTTTAGAAGACACGACTGACTTGTGTGTCACCCCTCCAGGTCAGAGTGGTATGGGACGCTACCATGGCAAACACACCTTTGAGCAGCTGAGCCACCACAGGGCATGCATGGTCCGGTCACTGGGCATGGAGAGCGTTAACTTGGCCAGGTACCCTCCTCAGAACCGCCAGCGGGCACGCAGGGCTCGGATGGCCCTCACGTCGCCGCTGATTGACATGTCCAAGAGGACCCTGGTGTGGGCCATTCTTGCCACCATCATCGGCCTCGGTCTCCTCATCGCCCTGCTGGTCATCCTGCTCATTGCAGCGGGCCTCAACTGCACCTGCTGGTACTGGAGAGGCTTCTATAACTAGACACACTGTGACCTCGCTATGGAAGATCCTTCCAAAGAAACAAAAGTGCTTTTCACAGATGTTCATGATCAGATGAATCTTGTTTTATTGTTTCATAAAGATGAATAAAACAGTAACCTTTGGCTTGATCTATTATCTCTTTTATGAGCAGTGTGTGAATTGGATTCTATTTTTACAGTCGGTTAACATTCACTTTGTGAGGAAATATTGATGTAATTTGTTGTTTAAAATTAAAAGATGTGTTCTTAAAATGTAATATTCCATTTTTTTTCTTAAACCTTCATTTTATTTTGGCACAAAACTGAGCAAGTCTCCATCCTTTTACACTCTGTTACTATTGTGACCACAAGAGGGCACTATTGAGACAAATTAATTTAATATCTTCTTTTTGTTTTGGCTCTTCCCTTTAAGGGTCACTGCAGTGCCCCATCTGCCTCTGTATTGTCTCATCTTTAGCATCCTCTTCTGTAACCCCAGCTCTCTGCATGACTTCTTACATGAACCTTTTCTTTGGTGTTCCTTCTCTCTTCATGCATCCTTGGTTCAGTGTATTCACGATCCCTCTGCACATCTTAGCCTCGTCTCTCTAACTTTGTGTCCAAACCACTCAACCTGAGCTGTCCCTGTGATCTACTCATTTCTCATCTTGTCCATTCAGGACTCCCAAAGACAACCCAGATGTTGACTCTGGAGAGCAACTTTCACTCTTTCCTTCCAGTCTTTTTCTGAGTGATTCTGTCTCCAAACCATACATCATTAAAGCTACTGTGCAAAAGTGTTGCTCTACCCCTCGTTTACATTTTCTAGGAAAATAGGTGTGATTTAAACACGTGCAAACATACATGAAACTGCATCTTGTAAACCTAACTTTTCACTCTTGATGCTGTCCTGTCACAAATCAGCCCTGACACTCGTCTCCACCCACTCCACCCTGCCAGCACTCGCTTCTTCACCAGGATAGTTAACCTCAGGTATTTAAACTCATCTACCTTCAGTATCTCTAGTGCCTGGATGTTCACCTTTCTGCCTGCCTCCTTCTCATTCACTCTCATGCATTTTGTTACTTTGCTCTTCTACTTTGCACCTCTTCAGGCTCTTTTTTACCTGCCTGATCACAATGTCATCTGCAAACATGATCCTATCTCTCAGCCCTTCCACCACCACTGCAAAGAAGAAGCAGCTCAGACCCAATCCCCGATGTATTCCTGCCTCCACTCTAAACCCATCTGTTGTTCCTACCTTTCACCTCACCAGAGCCAACTCGCCCATCGCCGAGACCATTTCTGAAGAGCTTAGATGAATCTCTTAGGGATCATGTCATGTCCTTGCTGGATTTCTTTCCTGTTTCTTAAGACATGACTACCAGATATGATTCAATGAGAACAGTTGCTCAAGAGCAGTCACAAAAACCCATCTGGCTTTTAAATTTAAACTGAGTTTAAACTCTTCTAGAACGACTGTAATCAACAGAATGCAGAGAGACAACCTCTATGACTTTAAGTCAACATACTGCGTTGAAGACAGAAGTTACAGTAGGGCAGGGTCATACGTTCTTGTAATATTAATTTGGACCACAAGATGGTGCAGCAGGTCAATGTAGCATGCAGTCTCGCTGATACCAAATCACAACAACAGTCTCAAGGCGCTTTATATTGTAAGGTAGACCCTACAATAATAAGCCTGCAGTGCGAGAGTGAAGTGCTCTAATATGGTGATATGGTACTACAAGGTCATTTTGGATTAACTGAAGGCTTTTCAGGGAGTTTTTAGGACTTCCTGATATTAATGAATTACAGTCGTCCAGCCTGGAAGTAATAGAGACAGGATATTTCTAACTTTAGAGATGTTGCACAAATGGAAGAAAGCATTCCTACACATTTGTTTAACATGTGCATTGAAGGACATATCCTGGCTCCAAGTTTCCATACTAAGACAAAAATCAGTATCTTTTACTGACAGTGCTAATATGGGTTCTTTCCTTCTTCTTGGAACGGCCTGTCTGAGGAATTCAGGCTCACACGATCAGTGACCTGATTTAAATCACTTCTAAAAGCTAATTTCACAGACTTGCTATGAAGTGATTCTGTTGCGTGTTGTCTTTGCTAACTTCCTGCCTCCAGTGCTTCATTATTTTCTATATATGTATGTTTTTGTAGCATCCCTGCCAAACAAAATACAAATGCTGAATATGATTAGTTCATTTAAACAGTGAACAGACTGATTCCTCTACAGCACTTTTCTACTATACAAAGCACTTAATACAACATCACACAAGCACTTTTTTCTGGGCTTAAGTGCTTTCTGTCTAACATTCACACACATCCATACTCTGATGGAAGCACTGGAGATCAACTTGGGGTTAGTATCTTACCTAAGCAGACTGGAGTAGCCTAACTAAAGCTGATTCTGATTAGTAGCTGACCTGCTCAACCTCCTGAACTACAGCCACCCACAGGTACAACTTCATAGCTTTAACCTACATGACACGGACTGTTAACAACATATGAGCGCAGAGGTTGTAGTTTACTGAAATCATACGATGTTTCTATACCAGATGGCAGCAGAGATCTTTGAGATGGTAGAGAGCCAGAACTGAGAATGGTGAATAAGTGTTCCATGTGTTCACATTTATAGGCTTTTATTTGGAGTTTTAAAGCTCCACATAAAAGTAATTCCACAAAATGTTCTTGTTAAAATGTCTCTGTAATCCTGAAAAGAGAAGAAAAGTGACTTGGACATGATGTTTGAACTGTCCTTCACATCGTCACACTCGTCTGATGAGTCTTCATGTAAGCAGTGAGAGTAGACTGAAAAGCTGAAAGAAGATGAAGATGGTTTTGCCTCTCAGGCTTGACAGGCTCTCTGTTAATATCATGTTGCATGATATTTCACTGCACCCATGGAAAACTTGCAGTGAATGTCTAGTTATACGTAAAAGTACAACAAGAGTTGTAGCACAGCTTGTTTAAGTCATTTAAGCTAGCACCCCATTAGCATTTGGATCCCCCTGCTCCCTCTGCTATGCTCTGCTAAGCTCTTAACTGACAGCTTTATCACCTAATAGGTCTGTGGATACTGAGCCCTTTAGCTCGTGAGCCAGCAAAAAGAAACAGTCGCCCTCTCAGCAGCCTGCCTCACTCACACAGGCAGCCTTCACTTTTTCCTGGAGGCCTCAATAACGTTGCGTAAGCATCGTATAGTGTATATACAGTCATTTATATAGTGGTGTAGAGTCACTCAGAGGAAAGCACTATTTACTTCCTACAGTTTTACCATATTTCAGATCTTTAAAAGCTTCATTCTGGACTTTTAAAGACGAGACAAGCGAAGCTGTCATGTGCGTTTGTAGTTTTGTTTTCCTTCATTAACTACTCGTCACTTTATTTGTGTGTGTGTAGCTGTCAGCAACTTGTATTTTCAGTTCCACTTTGCCTCATTAACTGCTCATCACTTTATCTGTGCTCATTAGTGGCCTTTGTGACTTGAATCAGATTGGCTCTGTCAGCGACCATCCACTGGATTTTAGTCGTTTTTGTCTTCCTTTCTACGGGGATCCTGCCAGATCCTATATTTTAGACTTTTCTTGAGCATTAGAATCATTGTCGTGTCATTATTATTGTCTCATTATTTTCCAGAGGCGTCAGAGAGCTTTTTAAATCTTAGCTCAATAACGACGTGCTGGCAAAGAGATCCTAATTACTGTGATTCTACAGATCCACTTCACTGCCGCCAGCACAGGTATAATTGTCAGGGTTCATCTCTGTGCTTGTCCTGCTAGACCTCAGTGCAGCGTTCATTACTGTTCACCACAATATGTTATAACACAGATTAGAGCACGCTCTAGTAAAAGTACTGCACTGCTCTGATTTCTTCACATAAATACGGAGTCTTCCTCACACACTAATGCTAATACACCACTCTGCATTTAATCGTTAGTTACTATTAACCTCCGTTACCTCACCCCTGCTGCAGATGGCCCCGCCCCTCCCTGAGCCTGGTTCTGCCGGAGGTTTCTTCCTGGTAAAAGGGAGTTTTTCCTTCCCACTGTCGTCAAAGTGCTGCTCATAGGGGGTCATATGATTGTTGGGTTTTTCTCTGTATGTAATATTGTAGGATCTACCTTACAATATAAAGCACCTTGAGGCGACTGTTGTTGTGACGGCGGACGCTGATTACACAAACGAGACAGGGAGAACACAAGACTGAACACACCAACACAGGACACGGACCTTCAAAGTAAAACAGGAAGTACACGGAGAAGTAGACTGGAGAAGGAGAGAGAGAGCATGAGGAGCACGAGGGAGAGAGGCGGACATGACAGGCTGGAGAAAACAAGATGGCACGAGAACTCACATCACCATAAAAACGCAGACACATAGGGAGACACGGGGCAGAGACACGAGGGCAGAGACACGGGGGCAGAGACACGAGGGCAGAGACACGGGGCAGAGACACGGGGGCAGAGACACGAGGGCAGAGACACGAGGGCAGAGACACGGGGGCAGAGACGCGAGGGCAGAGACGCGAGGGCAGAGACACAAGGGCAGAGACACGAGGGCAGAGACACGGGGGCAGAGACACGAGGGCAGAGACACGGGGGCAGAGACACGAGGGCAGAGACACGAGGGCAGAGACACGGGGGCAGAGACGCGAGGGCAGAGACACGAGGGCAGAGACACGAGGGCAGAGACACGGGGGCAGAGACGCGAGGGCAGAGACGCGGGGGCAGAGACGCGGGGGCAGAGACACGAGGGCAGAGACACGGGGGCAGAGACACGAGGGCAGAGACACGAGGGCAGAGACACGGGGGCAGAGACGCGAGGGCAGAGACACGGGGGCAGAGACGCGAGGGCAGAGACGCGAGGGCAGAGACACGAGGGCAGAGACACGGGGGCAGAGACACGAGGGCAGAGACACGGGGGCAGAGACACGAGGGCAGAGACGCGGGGGCAGAGACGCGAGGGCAGAGACACGGGGGCAGAGACACGGGGGCAGAGACACGGCGCAGAGACACGAGGGCAGAGACGCGAGGGCAGAGACACGGGGGCAGAGACACGGCGCAGAGACACGAGGGCAGAGACACGGGGGCAGAGACACGGGGGCAGAGACGCGAGGGCAGAGACACGAGGGCAGAGACACGGGGGCAGAGACACGGCGCAGAGACACGGGGCAGAGACACGGGGGCAGAGACGCGAGGGCAGAGACGCGAGGGCAGAGACACGGGGGCAGAGACGCGAGGGCAGAGACACGGGGCAGAGACACGGGGGCAGAGACACGGGGGCAGAGACACGAGGGCAGAGACACGGGGGCAGAGACACAAACGCAATATACAAGTATAACACACAGTGAAATGT
The DNA here is from genome assembly GCF_041146795.1 of Maylandia zebra. Classification (NCBI taxonomy): domain Eukaryota; kingdom Metazoa; phylum Chordata; class Actinopteri; order Cichliformes; family Cichlidae; genus Maylandia; species Maylandia zebra. The sequence goes on along the minus strand of NC_135180.1, from coordinate 2,129,481 downwards.
AGCCTGACACGCTCCTCGACATGCGCAAAAATTGGGGGGGGGGGTGTAGAGGAAGAACATTTTATATATATATATATATATATATATATATACATATATATATATATATATATATATGTATATATATATATATATATACATATATATATATATATGTATATATATATATATATATATATATATATATATATATATATATATATATATATATATGTATATATATATATATATATATATATATATATACATATATATATATATATATATATATATATAGTATATACATTGGGTGAATGTGCAGCAGTAGCAGCAAGCAGGTGAATTCTGTACATTAATATGAATAGACATCTGACTATTTTACAGGATAGACAATATAAACATATTTAAAATTAAAGGAATTGAAATGTACATTGTTCCTTGGTTTAGTGTCTGGAAGAGTCCTGTCTCAGTCAATTATAGATGATGTGAGAGGGCGGGTGTGTGTGTTTAGAGCACGGATGGCTTGGGGATAGAAGCTCCTCTTGAGTCTCTCTGTCCTTGCCCGGAAGATGCGGAACCTTCTACCAGATTGCAGAAGTTGGAACAGTTTGTTGCCAGGATGGCAACAAACTAACAAAATACAAAAACACAAGAAAACTAAGAACGCTCGGTCAAAATGACTCAGGACCATGACAGCGAGTGTGTGACACAATTGTAATCTGTTTTAAGAATTTATAAAGCCCTTGTTTAATTATAGTGATGTTTAGTTGGGGTTATGGGGATGTAATTGCGTGACATTGCCACAACGCTCCCACGCCTCCGACGAGCAGGAGCCTGCAGACCGAACACAACTTACGTCTCATGTTGCTACATGAGGCGGGCTGTAACACGCAGAACAAAGGCGTGCTAGAAAATGTCATCAGAACAAAAATATCTGGATTTATGGCAACATTCAAGTGATTTTTAAAGAGACACTTTTCCAAGTTTTTTTTCTATTCTTGGCCTAAAATCTGAGTTCTGATTGGATGGCTTTTATTATCGGCAGCACTCACTATCTGACCTCCTGTAGTGATCTGTTCCTTTTGTACATGACTCATGCACTGCGGGAGATGCTTCTGAAGAGCTTTAGTTGCTGCTGATGTGCAAAGTTAACTTTTGCTGAGGTTTGCCCTCATGTCCTCTGTGGATAAAACTCCCTGAGCCAGAGAGCCAGCAGCTGTCTGCCTGAATGTTGCTGGCAGCGAGCTGCACAGCTCCCGCCTTCATCACACTGCTGCGCTGGAACAGACACATGTAAACATACTTTTTTCCCTGCCAAGCATTTGGCTTCAGGGCACGATATGTGAGGTACAGTGGGATGTCTCATACACTGCTGCCTCATTACAGTTCATGAATAATGCATCAGTCTCATAGTTTGGAAGATCAGGAAGAACACACCTTTTTAATTTTGAAATCTTGACCTCAATTCAAGAGCAAGTGCGAAGGTGAACATATATTTGCATACATTCCTAATGGAAATGTGTTCATGTGTGTGTTTGCATCAACTTTCATCAATGTTGGAAGTGCTACAGCACGTATATGTCGAACGTCGGGCTGCTGCTGGTTACTGCGTTTGATTACAGGGTGATTCACTCCCTGCAGACAGGCAGCATCTCTGGTCACAAACGTCTGCCAAATGCACAAACAAAGCTCCAGTGCTTATTTTGATTTTACCACCATCAATAATTCAAGAGAATTTGCAATGACGTAGAAAATATTTAACATTTTATTAATGCTTTCAGTGATGCAGTTGTCAGTAAATAAAGGGCATTCACCAGCCTTCTTTTCCTATAAGTTACTCACATTGATGACGCACGTCCTCATTTAATGTGTGAATGCATTGTGACTCTGCTGGGGACGCCTATGGCTCAGGATGGAGCATGTCATCTAAAGACCTGGATGGACCAGGTCCTGGTTCCTGGTGCTGGACCCCGGGACTGTCAGACTGGTGTGTCTCACATGTTGAGGGTCCTGCGCAGTATCTTTGCTGTGCCTGGGCTTCTGGACAGAGATCTCAGATGCTGTTCCTGTGATCTGGTGGAGCCACTCGCCCAGTTTGAGTCACTGCCCTGCTCTGATTGTTGCCACTGTTGCCATCACCCTCCACATCTTCTCGAGCTCCACTCACAACCCTTGGTTTTCCTCGAGTTTCTCTTTTTCCTGATATTGCTATTACTTGGTTCGTCTACGCTGTCTGTCCTCTGCTTGTCCACCACTACTATGTCCGGTTGGTTAGCCATCACCACTTTACCTGTCTTCTATCTGGAAGTCCCACAGGATCTCAGCTCAGTAATTTTCCACCACCCTAGGGGGCAGATCCTATTTTCCCCTCAGGACTTTCAGCTCATACTCGGCACAGATGTTCCTGTGTACTGTGTCGGCCACTTGGTTAAGGTGTTTCATGTATGCCCTGCCTGCTGTTATGTGGTGGACTGTAACAGGGGCCTTCTTCTTCATCCTCGCGTTTTTCCCGCTGGTGGAGGGTCCGCTCTTTGGCAAAGGTTTCTCCATTTGGTTCTGTCCAAGGCGTCCTCAGGTGATGCGTTGACAGTCTTAATGTCTTCCTAAATTTTGTCCATCCACTGTTTCTTCGGTCTGCCTCAAGGCCGGCGTCCTTCTGGGTCGGTCCTCATAGCCGTTTTTGCTACAGAGTTCTCATTGCTTTGAATCATGTGTCCATACCACCTCAGGCGGGACTCAAGCATCTTTTCCTTGATTGGGGCTACACCTAGTCACTTCTGTATGTCTTTGTTCATAACACAGTCCCATCTTGTAATTCCCAGGCTCCATCGAGAATGCGCATCTCCATGGTGTTTAGGGCCAGTTCATGTGTGGTCAATGCGGGCAACATGCAGAGCCATACAGGGCTACTGGGCAACCACCGTTTTGTAGATTTTTCCCTTGAGTCGATCTGGCACTCTTCTGTCACAAAGGACACCAGTGACCTGTTGCCATTTTAACCAGGCTGCATTTAGATTCAGTTCAGATCAAACTGAGGTTATTGTACTCGGCCCTGAAAAGCCTAGAAATATGGTATCTAAGCAGATTCTTACCCTGGATGGCATTACCTTGGCCTCCAGTAACGCTGTGAGGAACCTTGGAGTCATGTTTGACCAGGACATGTCCTTCAATGCACATATTAAACAAATATGTAAGACTGCGTTCTTCCATTTGTGCAACATCTCTAAAGTTAGAAATATCCTGTCTCAGAGTGACGCTGAAAAACTAGTTCATGCATTTATTACTTCCAGGCTGGACGACTGTAATTCATTATTATCAGGAAGTCCAAAAAACTCACTGAAAAGCCTTCAGCTGATCCAAAATGCTGCAGCAAGAGTCCTGACAGGGACTAGAAAGAGAGAGCATATTTCTCCTGTTTTGGCTTCCTGTTAAATCCAGAATTCAAAATCCTGCTCCTCACATACAAGGTCTTAAATAATCAGGCCCCATCTTATCTTAATGACCTTGTAGTACCATATCACCCTATTAGAGCACTTCGCTCTCGCTCTGCAGGCCTACTTGTTGTTCCTAGAGTATTTAAAAGTAGAATGGGAGGCAGCGCCTTCAGTTTTCAGGCCCCTCTTCTGTGGAACCAGCTTCCAGTTTGGATTCAGGAGACAGACACTATCTCTACTTTCAAGATTAGGCTTAAAACTTTCCTTTTTGCTAAAGCATATAGTTAGGGCTGGACCAGGTCACCCTGAATCCTCCCTTAGTTATGCTGCAATAATCGTAGGCTGTCGGGGATTCCCATGATGCATTGAGTTTTTCCTTTCCAGTCACCTTTCTCACTCACTATGTGTTAACAGACCTCTCTGCATTGAATCATATCTGTTATTAACCTCTGTCTCTCTTCCACAGCATGTCTTTATCCTGTCTTCCTTCTCTCACCCCAACCAATCACAGCAGATGGCCCCGCCCCTCCCTGAGCCTGGTTCTGCCGGAGGTTTCTTCCTGTTAAAAGGGAGTTTTTCCTTCCCACTGTCGCCAAAGTGCTTGCTCATAGGGGGTCATATGATTGTTGGGTTTTTCTCTGTATCTATGAAGCGCCTTGAGGCGACTTTTGTTGTGATTTGGCGCAATATAAATAACATTGAATTGAATTGAATTGAATTTATTCGTGCTTGGACATCGGAGGGGATATTTCCATCGTAGCTGATGACTGAGCCCAAGTAGCGGAACTCTTCTGTCTTCTTCAACTCTTCGTTGTCAATTATGATGATGCCATCAGTTTGGGGGCCTCCTTCCAGGTATTCGGTCTTTTTCGTATTGAGCCGCATACCATATTCATCGAGCCGGGTCTTCCAGAGTTGAGTCGTCGTTTGGGTCTCTTCTCTGACTTTGCTGGCGAGGATTACGTCATCAGCAAAGAAGAGAGACCATGGATGAGGTCGTGATGGTATCCATACAAAGGATAAAGAGGAGGGGTGATAGAGCTGATCCTTGGTGGACTCCGACGCTAACTGGGAAGGGAGGTGATAGTCCAGCGGCGCATCGGACTGAACTGGTGACGTTGTCATAGAGGAGCTGTATCCATTTGACATACACCTAAGGGACACCATGCGATCTTAAGAAGTGCTATATGAGGTCATGGGGTACCCTGTCGAAAGCCTTTTCAAGGTCTAGGAAGGCTGTACCGTCTTGTTCTTTTCCCTTTGCTTCTCCAGCAGGAGGCGGGCAGCGTGTATGGCGTCAGTTGTTCCGCATCCCTTTACGAAACCGCATTGGTTGCGGGTGACGTTGACAATTTCCTGAAGACATGCATTGATGACTCTTTCGAATATTTTCATCATGTGACATAGTAGGAGAATAGGATGATAATTTGAGCATTCGGCTACATCCCCTTTGTTCTTCCATATGGGTATGGTAATACTGGTAATACTGGTCGTCCAGGCCTTCGGGACTTCCCCTGTGCTGACAATGTTGTTAAAATAAAGACTGTCACAGGGGCCTGCACCTGGGGTTTTGCCTGGTATGGTAGACCCCAGCCTCTATGAAACTTGTTCCAGTGTTGTCATGATTAGTGCCTCTATGCTGTCTTTCAGTCCAGCTTTAACCAGCCACTTTCTCAATATCAGTGCCAGTGGTACAGGCTGTACAGTCCTTTCTCAAATTTCTGCAGCCTGAGGTACTCACAAAGCACACTATCAGTTTTGGCCATCTTCCTGATGTACTTATGTATCTTTGTCCACCCATCTATGTTAAAGGGACAGCTGCAGAGCGTGTGAGCAGCTTCAAGTTCCTGGGAGTCCACATCTCCGAGGATCTCACGTGGACGACCAACTGCTCCAAGCTGGTCAAGAAGGCTCACCAGCGCCTCTTCTTCCTGAGGACTCTGAGGAAGAACCACCTGTCCTCAGACATCCTGGTGAACTTCTACCGCTGCACCATCGAGAGCATCCTGACCAACTGTATAACAGTCTGGTACGGGAACTGCTCTCCTCAGACCAGAAGGCGTTGCAGAGGGTCGTGAAAACCGCCCAGCGCATCGCCGGAGCACCACTTCCTGTCATAAATGACATCTACAGGAAGCGGTGTCTGAAAAGGGCTGGGAAAATCATCAAAGTCACCCAGCACATGGACTCTTCACCCTCCTGCCCTCTGGGAGGCGCTACAGCCTCTGGACTAAGACCACCAGGTACCTGAACAGCTTCTTCCTCACAGCTGTCAGACTCCTGAACTCTGACCCACATTAAACTCATGGACTGAACATACACACTCCCACAACCACCTACAACTGAACACACACACAATGGACAAAAACAAACAAATGCACAACTGTACCCTCATACACACAAAAATAACATGGCTGAACCACCACTCACAACCACCAGCACTTTATATAACCACTGTAGAAAGTAGCACTACTGTAAATGCTGCATAAACAATCATTCTGTACAATAATTATTATAATTCTACAACTGTTTATAACTTGCATAGTTCATATTTCATATTTCTGTATAGTTTCATATTTATATCCTGTTCATAGCCTGTGCATAGCTTGTATACCCACTGGGGCGATCGTGGCTCAAGAGTTGGGAGTTCGCCTCGTAATCGGAAGGTTGCCGGTTCGAGCCCCGGCTTGGACAGTCTCGGTCGTTGTGTCCTTGGGCAAGACACTTCACCCGTTGCCTACTGGTGGTGGTCAGAGGGCCCGGTGGCGCCAGTGTCCGGCAGCCTCGCCTCTGTCAGTGCGCCCCAGGGTGGCTGTGGCTACAATGTAGCTTGCCATCACCAGTGTGTGAGTGTGTGAATGGGTGGATGACTGGATATGTAAAGCGCTTTGGGGTCCTTAGGGGACTAGTAAAGCGCTATATAAATACAGGCCATTTACCATTTACAGCCTGTACATAATTATAGCAGATTCATAACATACCTATAACAGACCCATTTCTGTAATATATCCATATCATGGCTAAAGCACTTCTGGATGGATGCAAACTGCATTTCGTTGTCTTGTATTTGTGACATGTGCAATGACAATAAAGTTGAATTCTATTCTATTCTATTCTATTCTATTCTATTCTATTGTTGTTTCAACCTTGATTTGTGGATCTGACACTCACTAGTCCTTGGCCTGAATCCTTCGGATTAGTGTACAGTCTCACAGCTGGAGTTGGGGTGAACTAGGGAACCCGGGTGCTTGTAGTGGTCCTCACTGTCTGCAGTGTTGCCTTATTGTAGTGCAAGCCCCTCAGTTTCATCCAACTACACTCTCCTGGTCTGAATGACATTCCAGTGTCATTGCTGTAGATCCTAGTGGTGTGGATCAGTGAATTAATGTTTCATTCACTGCTGGCCTTCAGATTATTGTCATCCATGTAGAGGAGTTGGCAGTCTTGTCAATGATCTCACTGAAGGGCTCAAGCCTTTGCAGAAGGGCAGTGGGGACAGAGAATCTCTTTGTCAGAGCACCAACCTTTGACATGTATGTTGCATGTCAGAGAGTTTATAGTTATTAGCTTGTGACTCGTTTGATATGATTTGAAAAACAGCAAACGGTGTAAAACTCTGCACACATCAGCACAAACACACACCAACAGTCAAGCACGGTAGTGGAAGAGTGATGATCTGGGCTTGTTCTGCAGGCACAGGACCTGAGCACCTTACAGTAATTAAGTCGGCCATAAACTCTGTATACCAAAGAGTCAAATGAGAGGCTGGTTTTCAGCTTAAACTTAGCTGAAATTGGGTCATGCAACAGGACAAGGATCCCAAACACACCTGCAAATCGACAACTGAATGCTGAAAAAGTTTGTTTAATCTGAAGGTGGTTCTATAATCTACTGACTCAGGAAAACTCTGCTTCACACGTCTGCGTAGTATCCAGACATTAATGCTAGGGATGTTGCTTTTCCTCCAAACTGCATTGAACATCAGGAGGAAAAAGAACAGATTTGTAGGTGCTAATGGGAGCAATTTAATAGTAGATACAGTTTATCTGTACATAACATGGTCAGTTCCATGTTAGCAACACTACACAGCAGGTGAGTGAAAAATAAAGTAAAAAACAAAGATGTGATTTTTTTATAATATTATGAAAAGTATTGAACCTGTTTGTGCATCTCTGTAAAATAAATTTCACCCTACAGTAAATCGCAGCATTATGGGTTTTTCAGTGAGTGACAGTTATTTCTCATTACTTGCTGTTGTTATGGTAACATCGGCGAGATGTGGTGTTATTTCAGGCATGAACACCACAAGAGAGCAACCTGCCTCCTTTATGAACAGAAGGACAGGCTGAAATCAGCAAACCGTCACGCATCAGTGGAAATCATTTTAATGGGGCTAACTGCTGGTTACCTAAGTTTACCTGTTTACCTGTCCTGTGTCATTCTTTCCTTCTGTTCCACTTCATGAAAGCCCAGAACTCTGCCTCTCCTGGGATAACGCTTCACAGAAAACTGCTCACACAAATACAGAAAGTGATTTTATTAAACACATTACACCTCGAATGGTTGTCCCATGATGTACTGTGGTAACACTGAAAATTATAGCATATATGCTCTTCACTTTGCATTCAGTTAGTCCCTGCAGTCTTAATCAAAATGCTACAAACCTGTGCTATTGGCAAGTTTTCTTCTACGTTATGTCATGAATAGCTGAGTGCGGCAGGCAGGATGGGACCCAAATGCAGACTCGCAGACAGGAACGAACTTAAACTCCGCTTTATTGCTGGAATCAAGGTGAACAAACCGGAAAAGAATAAAGTGGTAAATACTAAACTGGTGGTGGAACACACAGCGGACAGAGGAGGATGTAGACATAACACAAGGGAAAACGAGGGAACAAACCACAGAAGGGAACACAGGCAGGGGGAAACAAAACTGAACATGACACACACCAGGCAGGAGACTATCGAAGTGAAACAGGAAGTGCAGGGAACACAGACACACACTCTGAGATGAAACCCAAGGAACGGAAAGAGAGAGAGACATAAGCTGTGTCCCACAACGTCGGCTGCATCCTCCCGAGGACGCATTTGTAGACCGATTACGTCACAGCGACATGACCAAGGCTGTCCCACTTCGTAGACTCCTCCGAATCCGGCCGACAAATGCGTCCTCTTTTCCCCCAGATTTGAAGGATGGGTCGGGTGTGTCCTTTGTGGCCCACCATATCCCAGAATTCATAGCGCAGCCCAGCCAATTCCGGTTTCCAACAATGGCAGCAGCTACTTAGTTTTAATATTAATATTACTCTTATAAACTTTTAACCCTCTCGAGGCAGGCGTTGCCGATTTGCAACAGTTAAAAGCTAACAACCGGATTACCCCACATACATATTTTATGAGTTTTTTTACTCAGAAGTACCACTGCAGGACTTGGTTGTGCATTAGCAACAAAAAGTTTAATTTAAGCCTGAGAGGGTTGACATATTTTCAGGAGAATGTAGCTGTGTAAACTTCAAATATCTGCTCAGTTTATCAAGACACCACATATTTGTAAAAGTGCTCCAACGTTTTCTGTTACCCACCAGCTCGATAGCTGACCGGGGGGTTCAATGGTCGCTCGAGCCGGCGAGAGCAGCGGACTCCCGGCTTCATCGTTTTCAGACCCCTGCGGTCTACTCAGGTTAAACATGATACGTAAGCCACTCGGATAACTTAAAAATGTTATTGTTTGGCTTTTTTCAGTGTTTTATTTGTTCCGGAGTAAATCGGTTTGGCTGAGATTAAAGTTAGATTAGAAAAATTTCAGCACTTGACTCACAATAGACTGGAACTAAGTGAATTCTGTGTCAGTCTTTGTTTCTTTGGTTCCCATCTGAACGTGAACTCCCTCCCATGTTCCTCTTTCTACAACTGAATGTCCACAAAAATGCACAATCAGCTTTACTTCCCTTAGGCAGCATCATTAGAAGACATAGCATACATTTTCACTGCTATGCTGATGACACCCAGCTCTATCTGTCCATGAAGCCAGATAACACACACCAATTCGTTAGACTGCAGGAATGTCTTAAAGACATAAAGACCTGGATGGCCGCTAACTTTCTGCTTCTTAATTCAGATCAAACTGAGGTTATTGTACTCGGCCCTGAAAAGCCTAGAAATATGGTATCTAAGCAGATTCTTACTCTGGATGGCATTACCTTGGCCTCCAGTAACGCTGTGAGGAACCTTGGAGTCATGTTTGACCAGGACATGTCCTTCAACGCACATATTAAACAAATATGTAAGACTGCGTTCTTCCATTTGTGCAACATCTCTAAAGTTAGAAATATCCTGTCTCAGAGTGACGCTGAAAAACTAGTTCATGCATTTATTACTTCCAGGCTGGACGACTGTAATTCATTATTATCAGGATGTCCTAAAAACTCACTGAAAAGCCTTCAGCTAATCCAAAATGCTGCAGCAAGAGTCCTGACAGGGACTAAATCAAATTCAAATTCAAATTCAAATTTTATTTGTCACGTACACAGTCATACACAGTACGATATGTAGTGAAATGCTTGGACAACTGCTCGTGACCTAAAGAGAACAAAAAAGGAAAAGGCTATGAATAAGATAGGAAATAAATATGAAAAATTAAAAAGGGTAAATTTAACTAGGAAGGAATAAAATATAAATTAAGGTTAAAAATGAAATAACTGTACAACACAAATTAGAATGAAGGGTAAATTTAACTGGGAAGAATAAGATAAAATATATAAATTAAAGTTGAAAATAAAATAACTGTACAACAAAATACACAATATAGAACTATATAAGAATGTATGAAGAAATCTAAATATAAATAAATATATACACAATAACAGCAGCTGTACAAGTGTTAACCGGAAATGAAGAATATAATGACTAGTGTTGTGCAAAACCAAAGTCCAGAAAGTCCAGTGTGTGTAAGAACCATATGTGTGGGTCAGTACTGTGTGGTGGTGTGATTGAGAGACCGTATCGCCTGCGGGAAGAAGCTCCTCCTCAGTCTCTCTGTGTTGGTCTTCAGGGAGCGGAATCGCTTTCCTGACCTCAGCAGAGAGAACAGTCTGTTGTTGGGATGGCTGAGGTCCTTCACCATCTTCCTGGCCTTGGTCCAGCACCGCCTGCTGTAGATTGAGTGCAGGTCAGGGAGCTCGGAGCGGATGGTGCGCTCAGCTGATCGCACAACCCTCTGTAGAGCTCGTCTGTCCTGCATGGTGCTGTTCCCGAACCAGGTTAAGATGTTTCCCGTCAGGATGCTCTCTATGGTGCACGAGTAAAAGTTCCTGAGCACCTTGGAGGGCAGTTGGAAGTCTCTCAAGCGTCTGAGGTGGTAGAGACGCTGTCGGGCCTTTTTCACCACGGTGTTGATGTGACAGGACCATGACAGGTCCTGCGTGATGTGAACTCCGAGGTATTTGAAGCTGTCCACTAGAAAGAGAGAGCATATTTCTCCTGTTTTGGCTTCCCTTCATTGGCTTCCTGTTAAATCCAGAATTCAAAATCCTGCTCCTCACATACAAGGTCTTAAATAATCAGGCCCCATCTTATCTTAATGACCTTGTAGTACCATATCACCCTATTAGAGCACTTCGCTCTCGCTCTGCAGGCCTACTTGTTGTTCCTAGAGTATTTAAAAGTAGAATGGGAGGCAGAGCCTTCAGTTTTCAGGCCCCTCTTCTGTGGAACCAGCTTCCAGTTTGGATTCAGGAGACAGACACTATCTCTACTTTCAAGATCAGGCTTCAAACTTTCCTTTTTGCTAAAGCATATAGTTAGGGCTGGACCAGGTGACCCTGAATCCTCCCTTAGTTATGCTGCAATAGGTGTAGGCTGCTGGGGATTCCCATGATGCATTGGGTGTTTCTTCTTCACTCACTGTGTGTTAACAGACCTCTCTGCATTGAATCATATCTGTTATTAACCTCTGTCTCTCTTCCACAGCATGTCTTTATCCTGTCTTCCTTCTCTCACCCCACCAATCACAGCAGATGGCCCCGCCCCTCCCTGAGCCTGGTTCTGCCGGAGGTTTCTTCCTGTTAAAAGGGAGTTTTTCCTTCCCACTGTCGCCAAAGTGCTGCTCATAGGGGGTCATATGATTGTTGGGTTTTTCTCTGTATCTATGAAGCGCCTTGAGGCGACTTATGTTGTGATTTGGCGCTATATAAATAAAATTGAATTGAATTGAATTGAATCTGCTGTGACGCTTACAGAAGGTTCATTAGACACACCGAAGCAAATTTGTCAGCCACTCCATCCAACAAGAGTAACAGGATACCTTGATGCACCTAATTAAGGCAACCCACACCTGCTAACTGCAGGTGACCGACCACAGCGGTCCCTCGCTTATCGTGGGAGTTCCTAAAATAACCCACGACAGGTGAAATCCACAAAGTAGCCAACTTTATTTTTTACAATTATTTTAGATGTTTTAAGGCTGTCAAACCCGTCACTACACACTTTATACACTTTTCTCAGACAGGCATGAACATTTTCACACTGTTCTCTCTTGTTTAAACTCTCAAAGTTCAAACCTTCATAAAAAAGAAGTCCAGTACTAATACTTACCTATTTTCTAAAGCATGCAGAGTTCAAGGTGACTTGAAAGACAAACACATCAGTGACTGGAGCCTGGAACTGTCAACCTCCAACAGGGAAACCATCCCTGCCCACGATTACTCCAAGTACAAAAATATAACGGTATCTGAAAGAAGAGCTTAAATCCTCAGGTGGACACGATCGAGCTCATCTGTCATAAGTTTAGTCAGCCTGTAAAACATCTGCTTACATCTTGAATTGTAAATTCACAAAGAGCAGTGCACCTCAGAGCAGCAGCAGCACAGTCTGATGGTCACAGCCTGCACATCTGCTGGAGCTCATAGCAGAAATGATTGTAAGCTTCTTTTAACTGGGCTGAGCAACTACAACCAGTTTTAGGGTTCCTCCACCTGCTGAATCCCACTTCCTGTTTAGGTGTGGATGCAAAGCCGCCCACTACAACAGGAAATAGAGCCGTTTGTTTTTTTTAATCTCTCTTTGCTCTGCTCATGTTCTCTATAACTGATCAAGCTGAGCACATTCATTAGTATTAAAACCAGAATTTACTCTGAAATAAAGTTTGCATTCCCATGTGCTCATAAGATTTTATTATATTAATATAGTACAAGGTTCGGTTAGCTTTGCACAAAATCAGCCGGTACAAACGTTCTTCAAAGAGCTACTTTTTATCTTCTTACTGTGAATTTCAGAGCCTGTACATTTGCACTTTTACTTGGGCAAAAAAGTTGAATCAGTACTTTGCACAAGAATATTTGTTATGTTTTTAAGTATCTATAATATCTATCTAAACATAAATATAATAAATATACTTAATTATTGGATATAATACATAAATATAAGACAAATATAATTCCTTTGGTTTCCTCCAGGGTGAGATCCACACATGTGGAAGGAGATTTAGGTGATTAGGGAGAGGGAGGAGTCAGCCTGCTTCAGTGCTCATCCTTAAGAAGGCTGCACAGACCTGTGTCTGTTTGCAACCATGGGGGCCAGGCAGCTTGTTGCATTTAGCTTCGTACTTGCATGGGTCAGGCTTAGTGACGCTCGATTCCACAGTCTGAATGTGCCAACACACTTGGGGATCAAGGCACAGAGGCCTGCTGTGGCTGAAGCTGATGCTCCAGGAGAACCTGACAGAGTGCACTCCAGTCAGTCTGCTCAGCAAGCTGCAAAGCTCCAGTCAAAGCAGAACCAGCAAGCACTTGAACCCCTCTCCTGGAAATTTCCAGAAGATCCAGTGGATCGGGTGAACAAACCTTTCAAGTTTGAACTGAAGCAGCCAGTGGCAGCCTACCGCGTTGCTGTGAGGTGTGGTGAAAGTAAGATCTTTGTTGAAGTGAGTCGGGACTTGCTGGGTCTCGGCAAGCTGATAAAGCCAGAAGAAATCAGCCTCGGTGGTTGTTCAGCCACTGACACTGATGACTCGTCTCATGTGCTGGTTTTTGAATCTGAGCTGCACAGCTGTGGTAGCAAGCTAGTGGTATGAACCTTTTTATTCTGTTCATTCAGTTACATCACCTTTTCACACAAGTGAAATTCATTTTTTTAATACACTTTGTATTTTTTCATTAGTTGACAGAAAATGCCTTCATTTATGCCTTTGCGCTGGCCTACAACCCCAAAGTGTTTGGCAGAAGCGGCATTACGAGGAGCCAGAGTGCTGTCATTAGACTTGAATGCCACTACCAGAGGTGACTAGAAATGCGGAACAGACTGAACACCCACTTTAGTTTACGGTGGTCCTTATTAAAGGAATAGTGTTGCAACAAAACAGCCTTTAATTAAACACTGACTCCAACTCTGTCCTAACACATCGCCATGTAAAATCTGGAGTCGAAGCCTTTTTATTAAGTCTTCTGTGGTCACATAAAGTTTTTAGAGTTGAGGCCTGTCATTAGTTCTTTCAGTCCTTGTCCTGTCTTCCTCCCATCAGCCTGAAACCAGGAAAGGGTAAAGGGAGTTTTTCCCCCCCACTGTCACCAAGTGCTTGTTTAGAGGGGGCCATCTGAGTGTTGGTGTTTTCCCTGTATTATTGTAGGGTCTTTACAGTGTAAAGCGCCCTGAGGCGACTGTTGTGATTTGGTACTATATAAATAAAATGGATTTGAATTATGCCCCATCTTTTAACAAGAGAAAAATCCAGATGGATGCGTTAGTTTCAAAATAAAATCCCCCTGAACAAATGTTATTAAGGTGGAAACTCTTTTGTCCCAGGCACACTTTGAGCTGTAAAACTGGACATTTTAATGTGTGAGTGTGGGACTGAGTTCAACCTAAAGTAGCCAGTCTTGGTACTGCAGTTTTAGCACTTCATATTTCCTCCTTTTTCCAGGCTGATGCTCTTGGTGATATATTAACCAACATAGCATGTTTAAGCTCACTGACCTGATCTAATAATTTTTAAACCAACGCTGTTTTAACCTGACTGTGTAGCTGTGGCCCGTCGGTTTTACAGCAATTAGTCGAACATGTTTTTATGGAACCTTTCCATGCTTTAGCCACGCATCAAAGAAATCCTGTAGCTTTTATACAGTCACGTTCCAGGTATGTAGGCTTTTTGTTTGTTGGTGACTTATAACTTTGTCAGCAGATTCATGGATGACAAAGCAACAGCCTTCTGGTGCAGGTTTAAAGTATTAGTGTACTTTTAAAGTATGATTGGTGTGATGCTAAAAACTGCTCTTAACTTTGACATTTCAGGCAGCACAGTGCGAGCAGCGATCCCGAGCATCCTGCCTGGATGTCCAGTGAAGCTACCAGGCGAGCACAGACACAGCAGCATTTTTCTCTGAAACTTATGACTGGTGGGTCCCAGCAATATTAACACGACTGTGACTTTGCAAACCTTTAATGGCTAATTTTGCTTCAGATGACTGGAAGTTTGAGAGAACGTCCACCAGATATGCTTTGGTAGATGTCATTCACATGGAAGCAGCAGTCTTGGTACAAACTCCAACCCCCCTCAGGGTGCTGGTGGACAGCTGCGTCGCTACCACAAAGTCAGACTTCACTTCAGGACGAAGAGAAGCTTTAATAAATGACGGGTAGGTTCTGGATGGGCAGCAGTTTGATACAGTACACTATATCAGTAGTCTCTTTTCTACACTTAGCTTGACCTGATCTGATAATCTGATCCACCTTAAGTGTGATGCGAGTGTCATTCAAGTGTCACACCAGCATGTCCCCACAGAGTGTGGCTGCTTCTGTGTGAGTGTTGCCTTTCCTACAGGTGTCTGGGGGGTCAGCACACCATTTCCAGGTTCATGCCTCGATCTCAGCCTGATAAACTCCGGTTACAGGTCGCGATCCACAGCTTGGGTCTACAGGGGATGGTATGTAAGTGTGTGCTGATGATGTATGCTCCCTGTCGTGTACTTTAAAATAAAGAGGCCTAATTTCATTTAAACAGATTTATATCTCTTGCCTACTGAAGGCCGTCTCAGCTTCTGCCCCAGTTACCATTGAGAACAAGGCATGCTCATTTTATGAGGGGTATGAGAACGTTTTTGAAGATCTTTCATTCATTGATTCTTTCGAGAGGACTTTCATGACACTGACTCTTCCCACAGTATGTGGATGGCTGTAGATGGAAAGAACGAGTTCTGTACCTGTTGTGAGTCCACTTGTGGAATGAGAAAGATCCGAGCCCTGAGTGACAACGCCACAGGTAATGCATGTCAGCAGGAACGTGCACAATGCTTCATTTCTCACGCCTGACTGCAAAATGACTGCGTTTATGTGCTTTTTTTTTTTTTTTTTTTTTAAAGTGGAGCGATGGGAAGCTGAAGTGACTGTGGGCCCCATTGTTGTAGAGTGAAAGATGTTGTTTTTTTTGTTTTTTTTACACATTTGTAACAAAAGAGAATAAATAAACTTTTTAAAAAGAAACTTCATTTGAAGCTGTGACGTCTCTAAACTGACACTGAAGCTGGCACGTGCACATAACCAGCAGATGTTTCTTTAAAATGGTTTTGCAGAGAGTGAAACACTGAAGACATTTCTGGAAACTGTTCTCAAAAAATGAATAAACGGTGACCAACCCTGAAGTTCGCAGTGCAGCTAACAAGAGTTGACTGTTGATCCAGCCGGTCGTTTCTGGAACTCGTGCACATGCTGGTTAGTAGTTTGGGGAAATACACACAACATGTGCAAAAGAGGAAGTGATATCATATTTCATGCTTGTTGCAAAGAAACTATTACCGATGAATAAGGATGAGAAATCAGTGGCACTTATTCAACTTTCAAACATCAAATAAATTCATGCAGCACATTTAAAAGACTGATAAATGTGTAGTGAGGACACTGGACGAATGGATTTATGGTGCTTTTTAGACGACTGTCACAAAGTGCATTACAGGAAATGATTAAAACACAAGACAAATGTTGAAGACTTTAAAAATGCGCTTTTACAAAACCGCAATAATAAAGGTCGAGCTGTACAAGAATCAAAGCATAAAATACACAAATGTTACTGAAGTGTTTGAGTAAATCGATGCATCTTAGCTGGCTTTTAAAAATCCAAATAACTGGTAACCCTGAAGTGAACAGTGTTGCACAGGTTGTGTACTATGGCCCCTGTCATTGCTGAAGATCAGGGGTTGGCAACCTTTCTGACGGTGAGTGCCATTTAAAATTTCCTCAGAGGTCAGTGTGCCATATGATAGTGTTAGCTATAAATTTAATAACGCTCTATATTAACAGTTAGACACTATATAGAACCACTTTATAGGATTATATTTGTTTGCAGATGTTGGCAGCTGTCAGTGAATAGTTATCAGCTATTTTGAAAGAAATGCATGTTTGTTAATACAGAGACACATGTTAATGTGATCTCTGGTCTCCCACTCAGAGACACAGGTCTCAGAGTGTCCAGCATTCAGAGGCTGCCTGAGGACTCATGTGAGAGAAAATCTGCTCACACAGACTTGTAGAGCCAAATACTGTCAATAAGGCCTCTGCAATGTTCTGAAGACAGTTAAACCTGTCAGGTAGTGACGTCCAGCAGGTGAACATGCAGCTCCATGAACACGCACAGCTGTGGAGTCCAGCTGCTTCGATGTTGCATTAACTGGCATTAACTCAGCCAGTTAATGCGAGACTAATCCAGCTGCTCATTAAAGCTTTCTGGTTTGATCAGAAAAGAAAACATTGGTCCAAACGCCTGAAAGTCCCAAAGACGCATTGTGTCTCGAGTCTACGGATGTATCCGTGTATCTCCGTGGTGCTGATGCTGCGCTGAGCGGACAGCTCCTGAAGCTTTTGAAGTGTTGGAATATGGAAAGCTAACAACGTCCCTCTGACCAGTAGGCTAAGTTATTTTTAGCCAATGACAAGTTGAATCTGGTAGTTGGGGTTGTTAGTTAAGATACCGTCATTAAGAAGCGGCACAACTAATGTGTGTATGCGAGCTGATTTGCGATGTGCACCGCTGGTGCGGCCATTTATTTTTTAATGCACCCTCTCAGATTAAGTCACTGCGTGTCGTGCCCAGGGCTGGACTGGGACAAAAAAATCAGCCCGGGCATTTTGACTAGAGACCGGCCCCCCAGGTATTAAAGCCATAAAGCCTTTGAATGAAAACAAACGCTGTTGTGACAGTGATGTACAGTCTTGTTGGTATATGTATGATTTCTATACATTTTACATCAGATTAAAACTTTGGTTTACGGATGACCTTAGTTATGCTGCAATAGACGTAGGCTGCCGGGGGATTCCCATGATGCATTGAGTTTTTCCTTTCCAGTCACCTTTCTCACTCACTATGTGTTAATAGACCTCTCTGCATTGAATCATATCTGTTATTAACCTCTGTCTCTCTTCCACAGCATGTCTTTATCCTGTCTTCCTTCTCTCTCCCCAACCAATCACAGCAGATGGCCCCGCCCCTCCCTGAGCCTGGTTCTGCCGGAGGTTTCTTCCTGTTAAAAGGGAGTTTTTCCTTCCCACTGTCGCCAAAGTGCTGCTCATAGGGGGTCATATGATTGTTGGGTTTTTCTCTGTATCTATGAAGCGCCTTGAGGCGACTTATGTTGTGATTTGGCGCTATATAAATAAAATTGAATTGAATTGAATTGAAGGTTCAGATAATTATTTAATAAAAGTGAGATATTTTAAATGAGAATAAGAAAGAAAAGTATTTCTTTGTGCCCCCCTCTCCCTGTTAATGCCCTACCTGGCCCCCTGGCAACACTTTGCTAGACCCGCCCCTGCACAGTTACCAGCTGTCAGCTACTTAGAAAAGGATCCTGGTGTTATTTGTCTCTCAGAAACAGTTCATAACTTCAGCTCATTCATGTTAACTAAAAGGTAAACCTGTTTCTCCATCACCTGTTCAGCTCTGATGATTCAGTAAGGACATCTCCTGGTTTCATCTTCATGTTTCCCTCTCACCAGATAACCAAACCTTATCATGACCAGCAGCTTTCCAGCTGTGGCTCCAGCAAACATCAGCTGATACTAGAAATTAATATTAAATAAATTCTAACAACAGCTGATCAAGCTTAAAAGTGCTGCTGTTGTTTAGCGCGACATCCGCTGGTTTCCTCTTTCTGGCACAAAGTGGGCGATAAATAAACAAGAGAGACGATCAGCTGATCATTGATCAGTTTCATGATTGAAGTAGAAACGGGAGACGGAGGAGGAGAGAATGAGAGGAGAAGAGGCAGCTGTGCAGCGTAACGACAGAATAACTCCAGCTTTGTGTCTTTTTTTCATTCTAGCTAAAGTCCGGGACAAACTGCGTCTCTTCTCAGCTCAACACCAAACGTGTAATATTTTCTCTGAATGAGGGACCATTCCATTTTTTTAAGGAGCGGTTGGCAACTCTACTAACTAACCTTATGAATAAAATAAAGTTCACTATCAGTAACATCATAGCACCACCCAGCTGTATAGAAACTCCGTCATGCTAGCTAGCACGCAGTACGAGTTACTGTAACTGACTGTAAAAAGTCAACGAAAATAAACTCCATCTAAACTTGGTTTATATCTGCACTTCACCTGACACTCGGACCGGCGGCCGCTTCGGGTCTCTCCTCCTGCCTCCCCTCTCCCTCATCCACCTGCTGGCCTCCACCACTTGTTAATGTTACTGAATCTGTGGAAGCTCCGCCATAACCACCACCAAACAACTGAGTTATTTTTACACACCGGCCAGCATCTGGCCAATCCACCACCTCTCATTGTTTATACCGTTACAAAAAAAAGGGTTGCTGACCCCTGCTGTAGATCCTAGTGGTGTGGATCAGTGGCTTGATGTCTCGTTCACTTCTGGCAAATGACTTGATGTCATCCATGGAGCTGGCTGGTGACTGCACCTTACCGTATTTGGTATCAGTAGCCGGTTTTGTTATTGATCTTGTTAGGGAGGTTCAGGCGCATGCAGAACCATAACCATTGAATTCCTGACAAAGGCTCTTAAGGTCCTGTTACCAACATCTGGTTAGAATTATCACCTTTAGAAAACTGGTGATGTGTCCAATACTCATGTTACTGTCTGTGTTAAAAATGCCATTTGGACTTTTTTGGTTTCAGTCTTCGTAGTTCTATTACAGAAAAACAGTTTTGACAGTTTAAAATAAAGTCTTTGAGCTTATCTGTGTCTCAGTGAAACAGGAGGTACACTCAGGTAGCATTTATGGATCAATGCACTGGGCAAGTTGTTGTTATCACTAACAAACACTGATGTCACTGTAATGTCTGATGCAAATGTGCAGCCTTTGGTCACACGAAACTACACATCCAGAGGTAAACAGCAATTGATTTATTGGAAGGTGACGAGATCATCAGGGTATAAATCAAACAAACTGCAGCTGGTGTTATTTGTACAGTGTAGTCATGCTTTTTGTACACCTCCTGTTTTCTGAGTATGGGTCTGAATTTGGTCTGGAATCAGTTTGAGAAGCGAAGAGAAGGAACACGAAGAGAAGGTAGCTGAGTGGTGCTCAAAGGCATTTTAAAAGTCTCGAGTTCATACCTAGAACGACCGTATCCACAAATCCAACCAAAGCTTGTCTGTGTAAATTTTAATTAAACATAAGATGGAAATCACCTTTACACAGTTTGTATGAATTTACAAACTCCGAGTCGGATCATTGGGCTTTCTTTCCGTGTTTTCTTGTTCTTTCAGCCTGGAACATTGATTGGTGTGAAAGCTCACCATCGTTTACCATCTGTCACGGCTATAAGTGATTACGCGCTCCGAGGCCTGATGGTGCCTCTGTTAGTCACCTGTTCTCAGTGTTGTGATCTGTGATTTTGGATTGTGGGGCAACAGTGTAACATTTGTGATTTCCTGCCGTAGGAAATTTCCATGCTTCTAACAGCTGCTCTGATGTCAGACAGCATCGTTTACCTGACAGGTACGTCAGCTACATGTTTTCTGTTCTTACTCTTTTACATATTTACATTGCATATGATATGGCCAGAAATGATTTGGAAAAATGATTTAGCTCCAGTTTCTGTGGAATTAATCATTTAGAGTATCACAAATTAGCATCACTATGCTATCGTTCATTGTTAACTGTGGGAAGAATACAGCTGGTCTTTATTGATCAGCAGGTAACACTGCTGGTAACACACTAAGCTTCCTTTATTGTATTGCATTAAATCAATGCCAAAATCATAGCCTGTGTCTGCGTAGTAGTAATGTGCCGTATAAAGATATTATAAGGATAATGCCTCTGTAAAATTAAAGGCTGTAATTGCATGTAGTTGAGACAATACTATATATTCTGTGGTTTTCAAAGCGCTCATCGTCCATGCATAGGCTAAATTGATTCAAATTTTAAAGGCACACGCAAATGCATCACCTACTCTGGTGTAGGCTGTACAGGGATTCAACACAGGATTATAAATCAGGCTTGAGAATGAAGTGAAATAGTGGAAATGTGAGACATTGTGGACAAAGACTGTGTGACATGACTGACAGCTCTAGAAGAGCTACAGATCAGATGGTGTTTTAACAGAGTCCTGTCACTGTTTCCAACTACCGCTTACCTTACAAGACTGATGAAACCAAACTTTTTTTTGGTTCTGCAATAAAATCCCGTCTTAATGACAGTTTGAATGTTCACTTTTTTAGGTGGATGCAACCTTATGGCTGTTTTAATTAAGTTACGACGTTTCTTGAGTGGTTGAATTGTACTCTGTGCTGCGTACTGTATGTAAGAGACTCGTATTTGGTTGGAGCCTTTTGTTGCCTACAGAACTGCCCTAATTCAAGGAGACAGTGCTCAGAGATTGTGTATCAGTACATCAATGATGTAAATCTCCTGATTTTGACATTTGATGACCATATGGAGACCATTTGCATACAGTGAACTTATTATGTTCAAGACAACAGTTTGCAGTCATTTGAACTTTGTTACATGATGCATCGTCCTGCTGGAAACATCCTCAGAGGATGGGTGCTCTGAGGTCATAAAGGGACGGACGTGGTCAGAGTATCCCCCACACCATTACACCACCAGATGCCTGAATCATTCATACAAGGCACTGTGTATCCATGCTTTCATGTTAACATCAAATTCTGACCCTGCCGTCCAAATGTGGCAGCAGAAAGTGAGACTTTCAGACCAGCCAGCTGTCCAAGTTTGGCGAGCTTTGATCTGTAGCTGAGAGGAGGGGTACCTCTGCCACTGTAACCCATTAAGGTACCACAGTTCACCCTTTTTGAACTGAGGACCATGGCCTCGGACTTCGAGGTGCCAGTTTTTCTCTGGCCCACGTCTCTCAACCAGAAACTGCTGTGGTGTCAGGTGGAGGTCGTTGCTCAGTGAAGTCAACAAAAAACTTTTATTGTCAAAAAGTAAAAACAAGATCTTGTAACTACATAACCAGACCTTTCACCCCTTCAGATTCTGTCCATAAAAACAGAACAGAACTGTAGGCAAAGGTCAGCTGTAGCAGACAGTAAGTTGGTCTTATTCTGGCATTACCATCAAGCACTGGCAATGGTTGTACTGGAGCTGGAGAGCACAAAGCAACAAGCCCAATACCCCATACTCCTCTAAATAAGACACCAAGCACTCAATTCCAGATGGGAGGAGCTTCAGTTCTTAAAGTAATGATGGACTGTGGTTTCTCTTTACTGAGCTGATTGGTTCTTGCCATGTCAAATAGGGCTGTCAGCTGTGTACCAACCTGACTGCTGCACAACAAAACTGATGGTCCCAACCCCATTAAGAAGATGAGCCCGGACAAGGCACACCTGTGAAGTGAAAACCATCTCAGGTGACTGCATCATGAAGCTTATTGAGAGAAGGCCGGGGGTCAAAGGCAGCTACAACTTCATTTTTTATCTACAGTGTAGAAAGTACAGGGTGGGCCATTTCTATGGATACACCGTAATAAAATGGGAATGGTTGGTGATATTAAAGTCCTGTTTGTGGCACATTAGTATATGTGAGGGGGCAAACTCCTCAAGATGGGCGGTGACCATGGTGGCCATTTAGAAGTCGGCCATCTTGGATACAACTTTTGTTTTTTCAATAGGAAGAGGGCCATGTGACACATCAAACTTATTGGTAATGTCACAAGAAAAACAATGGTGTGCTTGGTTTCAACGTAACTTTATTCTTTCGTGAGTTATTTACAAGTTTCTCTTTGTTCACAGCCATTGACATGTCAAAGGTTAACACGTGAGGAGCGGATCGAAATTGTGTTGATATCTGGTGAACGCAGATAAAATTGCAGCAGATTTCAATGCAGACCCCCTACGAGACCACCCATCTCCCATGCTACAGTCAGCAAACTGCTTGCTAAGTTTCATGAAACTGGTTCAGTGTTGGATTTGCCAAAATGTGGACGCAAGAAAACTGTCAGTAATGAAGAAACATCAGTGGCTGTCCTAGCTTCATTCAGCAAGAGCCCACAGCGTAGCACTCGCCGCACGTCACTGGAGAGTGGCATTAGTCGAACATCCCTTCGGCGGATATTAGCTACTCACAAATGGCACCCTTACAAACTCCAGCTACTGCAGCATCTTATCAAGGATGACCCAGATCGGCGCACAGAATTTGCAGAATGGGCAAAACAAAAACTGGAACAGGACCCTCAGTTCACACAGAAGATTTTGTTCAGTGATGAGGCAAACTTTTATGTGAATGGTGAAGTTAACAAACAAAACCAGCGCTATTGGTCTGACACTAACCTACACTGGATGGATCCCTCCAAGACTGTTGGAACAACAAAAGTGATGGTTTGCTGTGGTATATGGGGCACAACGATAGTGGGTCCATTCTTCATCAATGGAAACCTCAAGGTCACTGGATATTTGAAATTGCTAGATGATGATGTGTTTCCCTCTTTATGCACTGAAGCTGGCACGTTCCCTGAGTTTTTCCAGCAAGATGGTGCACCACCACATTATGGGTGCCAGGTCCGAGCATTCCTAGATGAACAGTTTCCTGGAAAGTGGATTGGTCGTCGTGGGCCAGTTGAATGGCCCCCAAGGTCTCCCGATCTGACCCCCTTAGACTTTTATCTTTGGGGTCATCTGAAGGCAATTGTCTATGATGTGAAGATACGAGATGTGCAGCACCTGAAACTACAGATACTGGATGCTTGTGCTGGCATTTCTCCTGCGGTGTTGCTATCAGTGTGTGAAGAGTGGGAGAAGAGGGTTGCATTGACAATCCAACACAATGGGCAGCACATTGAACACATTTTATAAGTGGTCAGAAACTTGTAAATAACTCATGAAAGAATAAAGTTACGTTGAAACCAAGCACACCATTGTTGTTCTTGTGACATTACCAATAAGTTTGATGTGTCACATGGCCCTCTTCCTATTGAAAAAACAGAAGTTGTATCCAAGATGGCCGACTTCTAAATGGCCACCATGGTCACCACCCATCTGGAGGAGTTTGCCCCCTCACATATACTAATGTGCCACAAACAGGACTTTAATATCCCAACCATTCCCATGTTATTACGGTGTATCCATATAAATAAAGCCTGTAGTAAAAATAAAGAAAAACCATTAAATGAGAGGGTGTGTCCAAACTTTTGACTGGTAGTGTAGATTTTACCGTCTACATTCAACAACAGCATCACTCTGTCACAGTTAGACACTTACCTGTATTCTATGATAACAGTAGACTGTAATGATGAGGAGTGCACTGATCTTTCAGTGCACAGCCTACATACACTGGCTCATGTTTCGTAGCTCAGCTGTTGATTGATCCCTCCGTGTATCCTCGATATGAGATATCACTGCTTATACTCTATAAGCAGTGAAAAAAGGGACTAGTCAGTGTGGAAGTACAGTGTTTGAAGTTTCCTGTCGCCCATCAAGCATCAGTGATGTTCTCGCTCTGTGACCTGATAGGATCAACTACTGTAGGCAACGACAGGGAGACGGCGTTTACAGCTGCCTCGTTGTCATGTCAACCAGCACAACAACCTCAGACGAAGGGAGCTACATGTCCATAATTCTGCTACGATGCTGTGCTGGAGACTCGGTGGTTGTTTGGTGTGTGGGTTGGGCTGTGTGGGACTCTTTTAAAAATATAACTGCTGAATTTTTGGCAGGATTGGCAGCTCGAATCAAGACATCCGCAGAACGTCTCAGAGATGAATCAGAACAGCGTGTGTTGGGATGAAAACTGGGGCGAGTGAATGCTTTAAAAACATCCAGGGACAGCACCTAAAATTATTACACCGCCAAATTTAAAGTTTCTCGGTATCTGTATTTACAAAAATCTTATTTTATGTTTCTGCCAGTGTGTACAAGCTAATCAGCTTTGGAGTCCTTTCATCCATTATCATCACTGACACCTTTTAAGGCAACATATTTTTTGTGTTTTTGTGTTAACCTCAAACTAAAAACAGCTCAGTAGCTCATTTTCCCACCTTACTCTTTATAGATTCATCTGTACTTGATTCAGTCCTGCATGCTCTTGTCACAGCAGTTGGATTACCAGTGGCTGTCCTCCATTTGTTAAGTGTGAAAAATAAAAAATAAACCTCAAAATGTGGCATATTTAATGCTTCACATTACAGCAACATGTGGAAAAAAAGATTCTAATAAAAAGTACTGAAGAACGTAGAGTAGCTTCCACCTGGCCAAGCTACTGATGCCAACTGGCACAGCACCTAAGAAGTGTGTGTCCTGCAGATCGTGCTCAGATCTGCAGTGGACAATTTCAAAAGAGGTGGAAAAGAACCGAAATCTCCACAACTTGCAAACACCTGTATTATTAATGTGTTTTCAGAAAGAAAAATGCTGAACAAGAAATCTATAAAGGAAAATGATGTTCTTCAAATGACAGTTTACAGACGGACACCTGGATGATCCACAGAATCAGTGCTGAACTACAGAAAGCACTGCACACTACAGTGGAGGAGGCATCATGAGCTGGTGGTCCTATCTCAGGGCCTCGACACCTTTCTGCCAGTCAAGAAACATTATAGGTGTTCCCGAAAACGGAGGTTCACTGAGAGCAATTACAGACATGAAAAGGACAAATGACTGTGTCCTGCACATCCTGACTGGACAGTCCAGCAATGGACAAAGGGAAACGGACACTATAAATACACAGACATGTGATTGGGAGAGTGGAGACGGCAGGGGGACACAGCTGGGACATACAGACAGAAAGAGACGGGAAGAAAACTGAACACAAAACACATGAGACAAGGGCTGCGTCCCAATTCAGGAACCGCATCGTTCGGAGGCCGCATTTGCAGGCCAAGGCCAGGTGATGAAGGCTGTCCCAATTCAAAGGCTGTTCCAAATGCGGCCAACAAATGCCTCCTTCATTTCCCCAGATTTGAAGGATGTGTCGGGTGTGTCCTTCGTGGCCCAACACGAAGGACACACCCGACACAGGACACTTACTCTTATTATTCTTTCTGGGTCACAAAATAAACTTTTAACATATTTTCAGGCGAGAAAGTAGCTGTGTAAACGTCAAATATCTGCTCGGTTTATCAAGATATCTCATATTTGTAAAAGTGCTCCGATGTTTTCGGAGACGTCTGTTACCCACCAGCTCGATAGCTAGCCGAGAGCTCGAGGGTCACTAGAGCCGGCGAGAGCAGCGGACTCCCGGCACATCGTCTTTAGACCCCCGCGGTCTCTCACTACTCGGGTTAAACATGATATGTAAGCCACTCAGATAACTTAAAAATGTTACTGTTTGGCTTTTTTCAGTGTTTTATTTGTTCCAGAGTAAATCGGTTTGGCTGAGATTAAAGTTATTAGATTAAATAAAACTTTATTAATCCCTCGGGTGGGTTCCTCCTTGGTTTTCACACAGCTGAATAAACGTCAAAGAGAAAACTTATTAAACAGAAGTATGAGACGGTTGAGAGTTTACTCCAGGGTCCTGTTATATTTTAGATAGTAAGGAGCAGACGGCTGAGTTTATTAAACTCCACCGAGACAGCGGTGACGCAGATCTGAAAGCTAGACCGTCCAATTTCACAGCCTCGCATGCTGGTCGTGTCCTCCGAAGGATGCAGCCCCTGAATTGAGACACAGCTAAGGACTATCAAAATAAGACAGGAAACACTCGCTGGAAGAGAATACACACACACGACAGACAGGACAGAGCTGAGAGGGACAGAGAGAGACACGATGGGCTGGGGAGACAAAGGGGAAGCTGAAGACAGACACAGAGATGGAGGCTATAACGGACCGTCTTAGTAAGAAAGGTCTGAGGGACAAGAGGGGAACGCAACAGGTAATCAAATCAAATCAAATCACTTTTATTGTCACATCACATGTGCAGGCACACTGGCACAGCACATGCGAGTGAAATTCTTGTGTGCGAGCCCCACAAGCAACAGAGATGTGCAAACACAACAACACAAACGAGCAAAATACAAGAATGGCCAACCTGAAACTAATAAATATATGTACAATATATAATAGTGTATGCATTTCTGGATGTGTATACTAAATATTTTCCTACGTGTGTGTGTGTGTGTGTGTGTGTATACACATTTTTACAAATTAAATAGTAAAAAAAAAAAAATAATAATAATAATAAAATATATAAAATATACAGAGTTGAATATGTGCAAAACAAGTGGCATTTATATACAGTGTGTAGTGCATAATGTTGAAGTTCCAGTAGTGAAGCTGAGGTGTCTATGATGTGTTCAGCAGTCTGATGGCCTGGTGGAAGAAGCTGTCTCTCAGTCTGCTGGTACAGGACCGGATGCTGCAGAACCTCCTTCCTGATGGAAGCAGTCTGAACAGTTTATGGCTGGGGTGACTGAATCTGAATTACACAAGAGGTAAATAATAACAAAAAATAAGCACAAAGAAAAGAAATGATACCAAGAGAGACTAGGAAACATAAATCACTCACCAAGGTCACAACAATGAAAAAAGTCCACAAACACACAACGCTGGGTAGGGATGGGTATTGATAAGATTTTAACGATTCCGATTCCATTTTCGATTCTGTTTAACGATTCGATTCTTTATCGATTCTTTTTTTTTTTTTTAAAAAAGGAGAACACTAAGGTCGATTAGCTCAGAGCTTTGTTTTATATCTTCTTTTTGAACAAGATAGAAATTTAGGAGTAACATGGCCTTACAAACCCAACAGTGAGATCTTGAGAGATCCAGCCTACGGCTCTTCAATGGGGTGTCACAGGGTCCCCAGGAAAAAAAATTGTAAATGTAAAATAATAAAATAAATATTCTTGTGAGACATATCACATATTGACGGGGTCGGGTTATGTTAAAAAGTATAAATTGTTATACTTTGTTCATTGGTTCAAAGGTACCCCACACTTCTTTTTTTGTTTGCTTGTTTGTTCTGGTGTATTTTTCATTTGAACTGTTACTCTGCCAGAGTACTCATATTTACAAGATGGCATTGAACGCCCCATTGGTGTATCAGGAAAACTATTTTGTACGTATGTTCCTTGAAGGGGATTGAAGTCGTTCTTTTTTCCACCGCAGCGAAGGGCTAGGAGTAGGAGAGGAGCTGCTGTATGTTTTTGTTATCGAATCGATCTGATTGTGAAATAAAGCATATGCAGTGAGAAAGCAACTCCAGGAGTCATCCCTGCCTTAAAGCTGCAACATTCTTCTGTAGCAATAACAAAGTATAACATAAATTGTTCTGTGGCAATTACACAAGAATATCCAGTAATGTCCCTGCCCACAATTAAACACATTCACTTACCAAAAATCGGGGGCATCTGCTGTGGCAAATGGGTGCAAGCCTTTGACCACAAACTTAGACACTGCTCGGTGACATTAGTCTATCCTGGCCTGAAAGGAGACGCTACCGGTAGACTGCAGCGAGAACTGCCAGCGAGCGCCAGCCAGACTCTGTCTGTCTCTCTCATCATGGTCACCTACATGTACAGTAATGGCAGGTCTTGTAATAAGGCAGATTGCGCTAACATAATATGCACTGTTAGTTGATTATTTACCTGCCGCATTAACGGGAGAGGACGTGCAAACATTAGCGCTGCTGCTGGGTTGAGAGTCACGAGTCCGGAGCGGAATTAAAAACGCGTGTCATCGCGTGTTTTGTGAGCAAATGCTTTTGCATATTCGTAGTGTTTCCTCCCTTAAATGAAATATCTACTTTGCAAGTTGCCCTGTTGTCATCGGTTCTCATAAAGTATAATCAAACTTTTGAGCGTTTGAGCCGCCGTGTTTCCTGCCAGGTAAATGACGCTCCGCAACGTGGTGACGTCATTCGGGGCGACTGGAATCGATAAGGGAATCGTTTGCAAAAATGGCAAACAATT
Organism: Maylandia zebra; assembly: GCF_041146795.1. Taxonomy (NCBI): domain Eukaryota; kingdom Metazoa; phylum Chordata; class Actinopteri; order Cichliformes; family Cichlidae; genus Maylandia; species Maylandia zebra. Next base: position 2,100,758 of record NC_135180.1, on the reverse strand, counting down.
CCAAGGAATTGAAACAGTGGGAACCGGTTCTCAACAAGAACCGGTTTTCGATACCCATCCCTAACGCTGGGTCATGATCTTCCCGCTGGCCCCAAAGTGCTTGCTCACAGAGGGACACATGATTGTTGGGCTTTCCTCTGTTTTCTTTGTATTATTGTTGGCTTGCTACCTTACAGTATTAAAGCACCTTGATCAGCCTGCTGTCATGGTTTGGTGCTATTTAACTACACTTGAATGTTTCCAGCTCGTCTGTCTCTGCGTGACAGCACCAGAGATGCTTTTGTACCTCGAGCTGTTCATGCTGTATCACCAGGCTGCCACAGCACAATTACACATTTGATTTATTTCTTTGTTTACAGGTTCCAGACACAGGTTTGATTTGCATCCTGCTGGCCTGCTCTGTGCTCTCGCTGCTCTGAATCATGCCATTGTCCCAGCAGCTCTCTGTCTCTGTGCTCCCGTCTCACTTGTTTCCTGTCAGACTAACAGTTGTGACATTTACCAAAGCTTCTGCATGTTTGGAATAACTCACTTTCTCCACAGGAGTTCAATCAAAGTTCAGATGAGTGGAAAGCAAAAATGTTACACCCCATGTGGTTCCTCAGCTTTTCCCATTCCACGCTCTTTATATTCTTGCACTTCCTGTGGATAAATGCAGATATCTGAACTGCTCCTGGTGCTCTAAAACACAGATGTGTAATCGAGGTCTAGTTTGATAGGTCTATGTCAGTGTGGTGAGAGGTACAGGATGTTCAGCAGGTTAGGTTTGTGATTACAATCCTGTGTTTGCACACTAGTGTTGCATAACATCCCAGGCTCTGGCGTACCAGCCCTGTATCCTTTACTGCAGAGCAGGGGCCTGGGATTCATCACCAAGCTGACTCACTCTTCAGCAGCTGCTTGGAGTATTTTAGTTCTTACTTCAGTTTCCCCAAAAGTATTTTTGAGAGAGGAAGTAGAAAAGCAAACGAGTCAGCAACTAGTTGTTGTGAGGAGTTACAGCTGTAGAGGGTGAGTAAAAGTTTGGATATCCTCAAATGAATCAACAATAATTGATAGTTACAGTTCACTAAACTACAAACTAAAACCTGATGTGGGGATAAAAATATTCAATTAACTAAAATAGAAAATAAAACAATTATTTTGCGATCTTGGAAAACGAAACTAAAAATATCACCTTAGTTTTTGTATTTGCTAGTTTGGTAAAAAAACGTATTGCCTCATGAGATACTGATGAACATGTTTATAGAGACTGAGGCTGTTAGGAAACAAACCCAGATGGGGGCACGAAGAATAATGTAACTTACAAAATGTGATCTGAGAACTCTTAGAGTGTTCCAGAATATTGAGACATTTCTGATGATAGTTTTTTAGGCTTTTATCATTATTATCTGGATTTTGCCTTCCATGTTTTTCAAACACTTCTTAAAATGCTCCTCTGGTGGTGCTGCCTTCATGCCAGCTCGGGCTGTTTGTCCGATGCTCATTATGCAATAGATGTTTGAACACGTTCAGTTTGTTTTTTACGACTCAGTTTTGAAAGTGTCTGCACAGAATGGTTATTGTCACTATCTGAATCAATACCTTTTAGCAGTTGTGCAGCAGTGCACACACAGTCGCAGTCTGATGGAAACAAAGCACAAAGTAAATGGATCGGGATTTACTTCAGTGCTTTTTTACTCTCAAAGTACTCAAAGTGGTTTTACTAAAAGCCACATTCACGCAGCACTTTATTCAATGCATCAAGCACTTTCTAACAATAATGCGATGCCGTGGATGGGTCCGGGGCGGTTCAGTATGTTGGCCGAGCACAATGCGGACTACGGGAACCAGCGAGCTTCTGTTTGGTACACGCCACAGGGAAGAGCACACGGGATTCACAGCATGTGTCTTGTACCTCGGATGTTATGTAGGGCAGCACCTAATCTAAACCCAATATTTACCAATGATTTCCAGAGAGCTGACTCGAGGTATTTCCCTCTGTCTGCTGCATGTGACAGAGGACAACTTTAGATATTGTCTCCCAAAAACAGCGTCACTGTCAGCTCACAGTACGTTGTTCAGTATGTCTTTGTTGAATGCAGATTAAACATAAATGACTGAATGATCAGATTCTGTTGGTTGCTTGTGTATTTTGTACGAGGTCAGCTGGGATCAGCTTAGATTGACCGACGTTTTCTTCAATATGAAAAAAAGACGTACATTTGTGCGACGTTTCACATCATCACAATTTTATTAACAACTCAATCCATCGAGAGTGCCACACGTGAAGCCCGTGTCTGCTGATCCATCTATACATTGCTCTTAATTTGTGCTACAACTTGCAAGCTGCAATTTGTATTTGCTTTGTTTGATGACAAATATGCACAAAAATAAGAAGTAAGGGGGCAAATACTTTTTACAGCACTGTATGTGTCACTGGACACTCGTCTATTTCTGATGAAAGCTGCAACATCCTGAACATCATAAATGTAAAAATAACCAAAATCAAACCAGCACTTTTATTCATTTATGCTCTCAGGTTAGAGGGCACTGTGCATTCAGCACTGAAATGTGTTACACCTCCTGTTGTTAAGAAAATAAAAGCCCAAATATTCTTGAAAGTGTCAAAGCTTTGATGCTACTGTATAATAATACCAGCTGTTCAGTTTTTGCAGCATTGGCAGAACAGAGATACAAATTTATCCGTCTGCAGATCCACACTCAGGACCATCATTAAGACGAGAAACAGAATCTGAAAGGAGCAGAAAACGTCTTAGCAGCAGTAAAATCACCTCTCCACATCTCTGACTTTCATCAGCCCGGCTATCAGTTACTGCAGCGTCAACCCAATACACGATTAGCAGTGGCCCCCTCAAACTTAATGAGCACGTTTGGACGACATATTTGACTTTCTAAAGCCATCTCCCCCACTCAGAAAGCGGACTTGGATGCAGAATCTCTGACATGGCACAATCAGGAGGTTCTTATTGGAAAAGTATATCGTCTTGATTGGGCTCAAGTTTCGCCAATGAGGCACCAGGCAGGGCCAGAGCTCCCAGGGGAATTAGGAAAGTGGGAAGGAAATACAATAAAGTGTCAACGCCAATTAAACTACAAATGCATTACGTCCAGCTTGCTGCTTGCTTATTTACAGCAGAAGGATCTTAGGAAAGTTGCTGCCAATCATTTTGCATAATGTAAAAAGGAGTTTGTGTCTGGAGCTGTATGCTAGACATAAATGCTGGTGCTGTCACGGGCCATTATGGCGATTAATTCATTGGAAGGTTCAAGACATGGGGAAAAATGTTTTAATGGCCTGCAGCAGTGGCATGATTCACCGATGTGCTTCATTACTACCAGAAACTATTAGACATCACAACAACATTTTAAAGATTTAACACATGAGTAACTGTACATCTGGTAAGTGGCAGGAAAGTAAATAGGTCCTCACATTAGTCTAACATTCAATTCAATGTTATTTATATAGCGCCAAATCACAACAAAAGTTGCCTGAAGGCGCTTCATAGGTACAGAGAAAAACCCATCAATCATATGACCCCCTATGAGCAAGCACTTTGGCGACAGTGGGAAGGAAAAACTCCCTTTTAACAGGAAGAAACCTCCGGCAGAACCAGGCTCAGGGAGGGGCGGGGCCATCTGCTGTGATTGGTTGGGGTGAGAGAAGGAAGACAGGATAAAGACATGCTATGGAAGAGAGACAGAGGTTAATAACAGATATGATTCAATGCAGAGAGGTCTGTTAACACATAGTGAGTGAGAAAGGTGACTGGAAAGGAAAAACTCAATGCATCATGGGAATCCCAGGCAGCCTACGTCTATTGCAGCATAACTAAGGGAGGATTCAGGGTCACCTGGTCCAGCCCTAACTATATGCTTTAGCAAAAAGGAAAGTTTGAAGCCTAATCTTGAAAGTAGAGATAGTGTCTGTCTCCTGAATCCAAACTGGAAGCTGGTTCCACAGAAGAGGGGCCTGAAAACTGAAGGCTCTGCCTCCCATTCTACTTTTAACATCACAACTAATCAATGAGGCACCTGTGTGCATGCTGGCTCTGAGTGAAAAGGTGATGTCTGCTGTTGACTTAACATGAAAGCAAAGAACAAAGAAGACCACAGCAACAAAACAATCAGCTGAAAGATGCTTTCAATAAAAACTAAAAAAGATTTGATTTATTAAAGTTGATGAACTGTTAACATAAAGTTGTTCAAAACAGCTTTAACTCGGTTAAAAATGATTTTATATTTGGACTGAATATTGTTACTCAGCCACTGGTCACGTCCTGTGTTGCCTGAGCATTGCATATGTTCAGCCTTGGTAGTTCAGTCTATGTTACAGCTGCCTACACGAGAAGAATCAGTTTCCTTTTATTGAGATCACAAATTCATCGTATTTATGTCTGCGACGACAGGAGGAGGAAATATGAGCCCTTTTATTGCCACATCATTATATTATTATTTGCTGGAACTGGATGGGCAGCCGATTCTCATTTATTCAAAGAATGAGTTAAAATCCTCCAATCACATTAGTTTCTTGTTTCCTGGATGGCTTGCTCTACAGCCAATGGTTCCTTTGGATTGAACCATTTCTCAGCCCACAACAACAAATACTTGACGACTGCAATGCTTTGTGTTCCCCGGAAATGTAGCAGTAGTGTGACTTAGATGCACATTAAATGTATCAAAAGAAAAAGAAGTGTTATATTGATGTGGTACACACCATTGAAGAGTTTCTCATTTGTTTTTAACCTTATTTATAAAGCTACATTTTCTCCCTGTTCACTTTACATGCGATTACAGGTTCATTTTTATTGGTTTTCCACTCACATGTAATGCATTTAATAGCAATATTTAATAATTCATTTAATTTATTTAATAAAATAAAAGCTTTTAGTATGTTTTTGAGGCGCTCACTATGAAAACATTTCTGTAACCATCACCTCTGAACCATTTAAGGGGACACAGAGTCTTAGATCCATTTAAGGCTGCCCTACAAGGATGATAGGATTGGGACATTATCACTCCCGAGGCGTAAGATAGTGATGATTTGTCCCGTGGTGTTCCTGAGGAATGTGAAAGGTGACGTTCTTATGCTACGCGCCAGGTTATGGATGAAATCCAGCAGAATGACGCTCCCGCGGTAATACACGTTCCAGCCATGTATTCCCGCCCTGACCCTCACCTCAACCAGCACTTTCACGTTAGATACTGTTTTCCAAAGCGATTTAAGTAAAACGAACGTGCATGTGTAGATTCATTCCAAACGGTTCTCATGTTTCCTCATTTTTCTGATCTCGTGATCTAGGGACGTGTTGGGTGCCCAGAAGCACAATATACCTACGATTTGTCACGTAGCGTAAAATGTTAGGCTTTGGGAGTGAGAACATTATTAGTCTGCCTCTGGAAAAGGCAGATGATTACTTGTAAAGTACACATGTCCACTACTAATAAAAACACTCTTAATATATTCTAAGACTGTTTTCTGTCCAATTTGTGGATTATTGTCAGTCTGAGAGTGTTGGAGAGATGTACTGCAAAAGGACTAGAGCTGTTACTGATGGTCTGAGGCATGCAACCTGAGGCTTGGCTGCAGTACAAACCCATCCACCACCCCAGCACTCAAAATCTCAGTCTGTCTTATTGCAAGGAGACAATTGCTCCTCGTACCATTGCCATTTTGGCCTGTTGGAACTTGGAAACTGTGTGATTTCACATTTAACCACAGAACTGTTGTAACCCAGCTATAGTGACACAAAGACGGACATTTGTGAAGGGGAGGGGGAAATTTCTAATGCTTGCTATGCTGAAGTTTAAAAGCTCTTTGTAAGTGCTGAGAGCTGATGCCCACGCTGGAGTCAGAGCAGCATCTGTGTGACGAGGGGTTAATGTGTGAAAGACACATTTGAGGAAATTGCCCTCTTATCGCAGTCATTGCCGGTGAGTATCATAGGCTGAGAGGATAATGACTGGAAGCATTAGGCAGTGTTCTACAGCGATAGGCTGTTAGGGTGAGGATAGGCTAGAAGCTCCTCTGAAATCAGCCCAATAACCAATGCATGCAAGAGCCCTTCTTTTGTTTCATTAGTTCATTATGACGAAACGCTGGTTAGCATCTCAGCTACTCTGGTTGTGGACTCTAATATGAAAGTGACTTCAGTGAGTGAAAAGTCGTCATATTAAGAGACTGAGACCTGTAAATAAAGGGTTAATAGACTAATGCGTAAGTTGCTGCTGTAACTGAATGTTTCCCATTAATTGATATAGCATTTTATTAATCATGTACAGCCATTTCTAACAGCACATAGTCAGTCAGGTCCTCTTGGCAGTAATCAGGTGAGTTTAGACCCTTTCCCGCGTGCTCAAGCACCCCCCCAAACATAACTATAATAATAAATTTTACTATCATTTTCTGGAATTAACTTCAACTGTTGTATTTTCCTAACTTGTCTATTGACAACAGAATAGAATGAAAACAGGTTTCACATCCAGTGTTGTTGATGTTGTGTTTGAAGGTAACATTGTAAAGTGTATTCAATTGAACTGACGTTTCCAAATGTGAAAAGGGTTGATTACATTAGTAAACAGCATTGTGAGGGAGCAAGTAGCAAAGGCATAAAAGACACAGGAAAAAATATCTTTAAAATGGGTTCTCTTTATTTTAACCCTCAAAAACAAAAACGTACAAAGACAGGATTCAAAAATATAATCAGTAGGCCCATAAAAGAGGTCAACTAAACTCCGTTTTCGGAGATGAATTTTGTTTACTCAAATTTAGCTTTTGTTGGAGGATGTGTTTGTGCGTGGGGGGGGGGGGGGGGGGGGGGTGCGCGAACATTTTTCTTGTAAAAAAAAGTTTGGGAACCACTGGGCCAAACCATTTACACACAATAGGGCGGGAAACAAACACCAATACTAACTAAGCACAGATCATCATAAGTAAACCTAAAAGACACGTTGCTGACAAGCACATGATTGGTCGTCTTCAGCAGGGCCAACCATGTGCTTGGTGATGTGCTTGGTGATTGGCCAGTAGGAGAAACTTTGGTTTAAAAAAAACAAAACTGATGGCCAGTGTCTGTAAAAGACTGTATACAAAAGATGGACATCATGACAATTTTAAAGCCATATCTTTATCATGGCTTCTATCCTAAGTTTTTGGAGCCAGAAGTTGTCTGGTGTTGTCACGACCAGGGGAGTTTTGCCTGTTTACAAATCTTGTTGCTATGAGTGTCTAAGAGATGCCCTCTGATTGGTCCTAATACCTGCTATGAGTTATCAGCTCCTGAAGAAGAATAACTTCTTTACCTTGTGGGTCCAGCAACCTTTCAGTGACCAGTTTATTCAGATCTCAGCTCGAGTCGAGTCCTGCAATGCCTCCAGGTCCTGCTTGGAAAATTCCTGTAGAGATCGATAGACCACGTGACCTGTGTACGTTGCATTGTAGGTACAAGTGGCAGCAAAATCAAAACACTGCATCAAGCACTAGCATTTCCAGCACTGGTAACCATTCATTCTGCGGTTTTAACCCCTACTTGCATTTTATTTGCCCCAAAAACAGTTATGTACAAAACGAAGGAGAGCACGGCAGGTCCGAACAAAGAGACTTGACGAAAAGGGAAAAAAAACAAAAACAAAGAAAAAAAAAAAAAAAAAAAAAAAACCCAAAGGAGTGAAAGGGTTAGACCGATACGAGCATACAGAGGGGACGAAAGACATTAGCGTGCAGGGCCAGTTTACCAATGGGTGGTTACAGGACACTGACATGTTCTGAGTAGCCAGATATGTAGGTGGACACCAGGTTTTACTCTAAGTAAAGGGCAACCCTTCCAAAAACAGACAGAGCAGTGGAGTAGCCAAGGCAATAGAACAATATAAAACCCAATTACTAAAATATAATTAATTTCACAAACAAGTTTTACAACAGTTAAAAACACCCCTGGCCAGGGAGAACACACAGTAAAAACAAAAACAACACTAAAAGTCCAGTGGCGTCAGCCACAGCATTAAAATCCACTAAAATCAGAGCGGGGCAAAGAAAACCCGGCAGCGTCCCCGGCTGTCCTGTCTGTCTCTTCACTCTGGAGTACTGAAAGAGAGAGGGGGCAGCGACAGTCACTGTTCTTTCCAGTGAAAGGGATTTCTTGTTGCACGGTGTGTCTCGGGACTTACCCCGCAATCCAGGCCCTCTGTCGCGTCTTCGTGACTTGTCGTGGGGTCCCCTCCTAAACTTCTCCTGAACAAATCCAGGCGTAGTCAGGAAGCGTTCGGTGTGTATAGTTTATTCTGCCGGCCTCCCAGGTGCACAAATTATTTACAAAGAAAATAAACAACTGACTTAATTCAAAACAAAAAATCTATATACAAAACACAAGCGGCTGAGCCAGTCTGCAGGTTACCCTCACTAACATCTCACAGTATACCCAGGTCGGCCCTGATGGCCTCCTTTTATACCCCATTGCCCCTCCCACTAGGCATAATAGTCATCCCCTTATCATTTCTTTCCCCCAGCTTATTTCCAGCTGTGTGTGTGTGTGTGTGTGTGTGTGTGTGTGTGTGTGTGTGTGTGTGTGTGTGTGTGTGTGTGTGTGTGTGTGTGTGTGTGAGTGAGAGAATTTGAAGGCATTTAAAGGCATTTTTGAGGCTCAAAATGTGGTTTTAGTGTCAGGGTTACAATTAGGTTATGGTTAGGTTTAGGGTCAGGGGCTAGGGAAAGCATTATGTCAATGAAGGTCCTCACTAAGGTAGCCGTGTGTGACACACACACACACACACACACACACACACACACACACACACACCAAAAAAAACCCCAAACAAAAATAATGCAGTTCACGTGACCTTTCCAAGCGCACGCGAACCCACTATTCGAACCCCGGAACACCATACCATCGGCTTGCATAACCACTCATATAATCGGCGATCACAGGCAGTCTATGCGACTGGCTTTATTAAAGGTAAGTAAAAAAAAAAAAAAAAAAATATGTTGGCCATCCTCCTGCCGCTCAAAACATACCTCTCTCCCCTTTCTGTAATCTGCCCGGTTGACTAAAAGACGTGCAGCCACGGTAGTGTAGAAACTAATGGTGGTGGTGCGTGTATGCGCTCAGGTCACCTGTCTGCGGCCCGAGATTGTGTTACTCCATCACATCATCCCCTTCCACCCGAAGGTTGGCGTTGTGCGGCAACTTGGAGAGATAATCTGCCACTACATTGAGCTTGCCTGGTCTGTGACGGATGGTGAATTAGAATGGCTGCAGTGAAAGGTACCATCGTGTCAGCTGGCTGTTATGGTCCTTCATGGAATGGATCCAGGTGAGTGCTCGGTGGTCAGTTTCCAACTCAAACTCCCGTCCCAGTAAATAATGCCCAAGTTTCTCCAGGGCCCACTTAATGGCCAAGGCCTCCTTCTCCACAGTTGAGTAGTTGGTCCCTCGTGGCAGCAGCTTTCGGCTTAGGTATAGGACCGGATGCTCTTCTCCAGGGTCCCCTTGGGCCAGCTCTGCTCCCAGGCCCATTGCAGAGGCGTCAGCCTGGACCAGAAATTTCTTCCTGAAGTCTAGGCTCCTGAGAACTGGGGTCATACACAGGCAGGTTTTCAGCATATTGAAAGCTTGTTCACATTCCACTGTCCATGTTACAGGATTCTGTTGGTCCTTGCTGGTCAAAGCCGTAGACAGGGTCCGCAATAGTCGCAAACTGGGGCACGAATCTTCGGTACCAGCCAACCAGCCCCAGGAAAGACCGGACTTCCTTTTTGGTGTGAGGCCGAGGACATTTCTGGATGGCTTCCACCTTATCTATCTGTGGACACACCTCACCTCTGCCCACTTGGTAGCCAAGGTAGTGGGTCTCCTGCCGTGCCCACTCACATTTAGAGGGGTTGAGGGTCAACCCTGCCTTATGGATTCTTCCAAGGACTTCGGACAGGTGCTGCAGATGCTCTTCCCAGGTGTTGCTGAAGATCACTACATTATCCAGGTAGGCAGCACTTTAGGGGTCACACCCCTGTAGTAAGTTCTCCATCAGCCTCTGGAAGGTGGCAGGTGCCCCATGTAGCCCAAATGGCATCACCGTGAACTGGAAAAGGCCGGCAGGTGTCCGGAAGGCGGTGTAGGGTCAAGAGGACTCCTCCAGTGGCACTTGCCAGTAACCCTTGCACAGATCCAGGGTGGTGATGTACCTGGCTGTTCCGATCTTCTCCAGCAAATCCTCGATTCGAGGCATGGGGGTAGGCATCAAACCTGAAATGGAATTAAGCTTCCAAAAATCAATGCGAATGCGTAGTGAGCCATCTTTCTTGGAGATGATGACCACCGGCCTACACCATTCTGAGCAAGGCAGCTCAATCACCCCGAGCTCCAGCATCTTCTCCACCTCTTGGCGCAATTTTTCCACTAAGTGTTGTGGAACCCGGTATGGACGTTGGCGGATGGGATGTCCATCCTTTAGGCATATCACATGTTCGACAAGGGTGGTCCTGCCGGGGTTAACTGAACACAGAGATGGAGTCTCCCGAAGGATTTGGAGTAGCTCAACAGCCTCCTGTGGTCTAAGATGAGTCAGCACCAGAAATATTGGATCGGATCTCTGCTCGGGTTCTGTCTTCCCTTCTCTTGGCACTTCTCTTGCCATCAGAGCTTTCGCAGGGGCCTGGTGTGCATGTTCTTCCCATTCTTTCAGGAGATTCACATGGTAAGTCTGCTTCGGTTTCTTCTTTTCAGGGTGATGACTCTCATAGGTCACTGGCCCCATTCTGCGAAGAACTGTGTATGGCTCTTGCCATTTCGCCAGAAGTTTACTGTTGGCTGAAGGAAGAACACCTTTTGACCAGGTTAAAATTCACGGTGCGGGACCTGTTGGTCTTCTTTGAGCGTCTCGCAGGTTGACTTCAGCCTCCTCATGGTATCTTTCCCATCTCTCATTTCCAGCACAAATTGCACCACTCCTTTATCATTTGGAGCAGAAGCAGGAGCTGGTTGTGAAAGAGCTGCATTGACCTGAGGTAAAGTTAGTCCCTTGGTCTGTCAAAATCTCATCTGGTATCCCCACCCTGGAGAACAGCTATACCAGTGCATGCAGAAAATTGGGTTTCGTGACTGCACGCAGAGGGAAAGCTTCTGGGAAGCGAGTTGCATAATCACACACCACCAAAATGACCCCAACTACTTTTTACCAGAGGTCCCACAATGTCCATAGCTATCCTACAGAAGGGACTGGAGACGACAGGAAGTAGCTGTAGCAGGACTGTCAGGCTTGCGGGGTGGACAAGTTTTCTGGCAGGTAGGGCATGTACAGCGATATTTCTGTATGTCTGTGTACAGTGACGGCCAAAAGAAATGTGAGCTAACACGCATACAGGTTTTTTGGTGACCCAGATAACCTGCCCAGGGGAGGGTATGTGCTAGGTGCATAATGAGGCGCCTACAACTAGAAGGTATCACAAGCCCTTGGTGGTCACTGTCAACTGCATACAACACATTTTTGAACTTCTCTTTCCCTCCCCATTTTCCATTTCCCCCTTCAGTCACATTAGCAAACAAAACTTTCAGCGTTTCATCCTCCCTTTGTAACAAAGTGAAATGCAGGTCCAACAAAAAAAAAAAACAAAACAAAAAAAACAAACCCCCAATCAAAATAATGCAGTTCAAGTGACCTTTCCAAGCGCACGCGAACCCACGAACCCCCGGAACATCATACCATCGGCTTGCCCAACTACTCGTATAATCGGCGATCACGGAGAGTCTACACGACCGGCTTTATTAAAGGTAAGTAAAAAAAAATATGTTGGCCACCCTCTGTGCCGCTCAAATCTCACCCCTTTCTGTCATCTGCCTGGTCGACTAAAAGACGCGCAGCCACGGTAACCCAGCGCGACAAGTGTAGAAACTAATGGTGGTGGTGTGTGTATGCGCTCAGGTCAGCTGTCTGCGGCCCGGGACGGTGTAACTCCGTCACATGACTTCAGAAACATGACTTGAACAATTTTTTTCCCACGAAGAAATGCGATAAAAAACAAAAAAAAACAAAAAACGATCTCTTTACCCGTTGGCTTTCTGTGGTTGTCATGCGACTGGTTATGGCAGTTAATAATACAACAGCTTCTTGCCATTCTTTGTGTCTCTGTTTATCTCTGTGACTGTTGTCTTGTAATAGCCCGGGCGTGCTAGCCATTTGTTCCTACAATCCTTTGCTGTTTTACCCCTGAAATGACGTCACATTTTCAAACTCTACAAACTGCAAGGGATAGAACTCCTCTTGAACACTTGCCTGTCCAGAGGTGTGGACTCGAGTCACATGACTTGGACTCGAGTCAGACTCGAGTCATTAATTTTATGACTTTAGACTTGAAAAAACGTTCTAAGACTTGTGACTTGACTTGGACTTTTACACCAATGACCTGGACTTGAATTGGACTTGAACCGGTTTACTTGAAAAGACTTGATATTTCACCCCAAATATAAAATTTAACATGCATATTATATAGAGATTGAAAATGTGACGTCATTCACGGGTAGAACCGCAAAGGATTCTGGGAACTCGTGGCAAGCAGTACTAGCGCACGCAGGCTTTCAATTGAAATCAGTCACACAGCGATAAAAAGAAACACAAAAATGTCAAGAAGCTGTTGTATTATTAACTGCAATAGCCGGTCGCATGACAGCCACGGGAAGCCGACGGGTAAAGAGATCGGTTGTTATCGGATTACGTCGTTGAAGAGAAATTGTTCGAGCCATGTTTCCAAAGTAACAAAGAGGCGACTGGATTGCAGCCAGTCAAAGACCAAATATAACGTCCCAGAACACTCCAGCTCACAGGTTAGTCTGCTCCAAGCATTTACACGAAGGTCAGTCTGCTGTTGTAGTTAATGCGTCATTTTCACAACATAACTGGTGATATAGGTTACAAGTAAGTCTGGCGCTGAACAGAAATTGTTGCGCTATGCTCCTTTATTTATTGTGCATAAATAGTGAATTGTCCTGACACAATATTGTGTTTCGCTTCTGTTATTATGGTACATTGACAAAAACATACTTTTATTCACAGGATAAAACAGGTTTTTTGTATCACTAATTGCCCAGTACGATTACAGCATACAGTCTTATTGTCACTGCTACATTTCTGTGATGCTACCAGAAATTATTTCCCCTACTAATTAATTACCGTTGAGCTCAAAGGTCCTATTAATAAACGGTTAACGAATGTGTATTTATGAAGACGATTTGTGAGACTGGTAAACTTATGATACGTACGATGGTCTTTACTTTCTACACGGTGCATTTCAAGGTCCTGCACCCATCCGTCGGTAAACTGTACCTGGGCTTGTTGCAGTGACCTGAAGTTACTAAACTTCATGAGTGTATGCACTCACTCCAAGAACCGTATAATTATAAATATGCATATAAATATGCTAAGATGAGATAGCTGACTTCATCTAACTAGCAAATGTTGTCCAGGCTACGTTGGTGATGCAGTTTTTTTTAATGTGTATGATATTTTTGTCATGCGATTTTAAAGCTGGTCCTACAACGACATCCAAGAATAACATGCAGCTTATCTCAGAACTGTCGGTGAAAATTATTCTTGGAGCTAGGTTTAATTGAGCTGCATTTTAAAGAGGTGCAATTTCACAATTTGTGTATATTTTCTAAGTTCACTATTTTGTCATGTGTTGAGAAAAACACAGATTTTAAAATTACATGGTCTAACATTTACATTTAGCATAACTGCAACATTATTTTTTTCGTTTTTTTTTTTTTTTTTTTTTAAAGACTCGAAAGGACTTGAAATTCAAAGTTTCAGACTTGAGACTCGACTCTGACTTGCCTGACATTACTTGAGACTTGACTTGAGACTTGAGGATAAAGACTTGAGACTTACTTGAGACTTGCAAAACAATGACTTGGTCCCACCTCTGTGCCTGTCCACTCTCCATCATTGCTGCTGTGTGTAAAAGGCCTTTTGTCCCAGGGTTATTGTGGGGTTTGGTGCCTGCTGTGACTTTGTAATTTGGCTCGTGTCCATAAATTAAGGAGTAAAGTACAGTTGTTGTAAACAAACTTTACGTGAAAGGATGTGATTTAAATGTCTAACATTCACGTTTAACCAAATGAAAGTAATTCTTACAATAACTGAGTAGCAACATGTTTTTTTTTGTTTTTTAATATAAGGTTAATATTGCTAGCTTAAGGGGAAACGCCAACTCTCCATCCCTCACCATCTGCCCATCAAAAACACACAGACCCCTGACAATCAGCTGTGGGATAAAACCTGGCCAGACTCACACTTAACCTGCTAAGATTAACAAAGACAAGAGCGAGTACAACAGAAACACTGATTTGGTTCAATTATGGCAATTAGAAATCACAGTCTTTGCTCTAAAAGATGGTATTAACTTTTTTTAAGGATTCAAAGTAAAAGGCAACACCCAACGAGGCCTACAGATGCAAGATTTGGATGTTGCTCTCGTCAGGGAGAACTCTGCACTGTCAGTGTCAGGAGGATTGCTCTCTTATGTGTGTCATACTCAGGCAGTATCTGGTCATCTTTCTTGTTTCACCTTTGTTCATCCTGTCTGACATGTCTGTGTGTGGCAGCTGTGGATTGTTACCTTCATCCTTTGGAAGGAGCGAAGATCGTGATTCAACAGTGCAGATTTATGCAGGTCATAAAAGATAAAGAAAAACAAGGCTGAATTTAAAGAAAATGAAGATTTCAGGTTAGATATACAAACAGCTGCAGTGGTGGAAAATGTTAGAAAGCTTTTGGATTTATTAAAGCGGTTTCGATTTTGTGGCTAAAAGTTATAACAGGCAGGATGGTACGAGCCAGACTGTTCCTGTGCTTTGAAGGGAGCGTTGTCCAGCTAGCAGTTTGGCATTTTGAAATATTTCAAGGAAAATCCAAAACTTACCTCATCTCAGACTAAACTCAAGCTTTTAGTCTCCCTGCTCGCATCTTCAAAAGGCAAATAGGTCAGTGACATGCACTGCTTGACTTTGTTTTGTATGTATGCCACTTCACTTTGTTAGAATGGGCGTGTAGGCCAAGAACTTCTCTCATCTTTGGCTTGCTTTGCTGGCAGAGGTTAAGTAGCTATCAAGTAATCAGCACAGATGTACCATTGCTAATTGGAAGCACCCCGAGGGAACCGCTTGTTTTAGACAGGAAAGCCGTTGGGGCTCAGAAGGAAAGACGTGCATGCTGTTTCAGTCTATGCAAAGCTTCTTATTCTATTTGATCCATGTAAGAAAGCTTTCTGGGGCGCAGTAGAAGAGCGCAGCTAACATTATAGAAGGATATTCAAGAGAGGGGTAAGTGCAGCGAGGACCAGCAGGAAACTGGTCATTACAAATGCACACAACACACACCTTCAGTTATGCTTTGAATTTAAATTCTGGTGGTGATTTGATAAACTTGTACTTGCACCAATTGTGCACATGGACACACAGCAGCTCTAGCTAGTAGAACCGGGGTCTTAAAAAGAAAACCCTGCTCCAGCTGCTCTCAAAGCGAATTTTTTATTTATGTATTGTAACAACACCAGACCTGACAGGTGGAAGAAAAAATATATATAAATGGAGGATAGAAAAAAAATAAAAGGTCAAAGCACAAATAAAGCTAGAAGGGAGGCTGCCCCCGCCCACCTACAGGAGTGGGGTGGAGTTTCCAGTGGAAAAAAAAAAAAAAGGATCAGCAGTGGCCAAGGAAGAGCTAAGAAGTCTCTATAAGATTTATGATTAAATCTTACTTGCCGATTCCTTGAACAGGAAGTTTGGAGGGGCCTTTGGTAGGCAGGTTTTGATGAGGTCATGAAAGAATGGGAGAGCAGGCTCAGGTCTTGTGTGCGCACAAGAGTGCAGCTGTTTGGCCAAGACATTAAACTCGTCAGGGTAACATTAGTCTCTGCAGGTACTCAGTCTTCAGGCAGACTGCTGGAGAACAAATGAAAGAATACCATTACCAGTCCAAAAACAGAGGTGCTAGCCAGCAACAAAGGGGGCCCAATTACCACCACTATGGCAGCAAGAGTGCAGAATGACAGCACCAACAGATCCTTAAATACCAGAGCCAACTGGATAAAGAAGCAGGTGGAAGAAAGAAAGAAAACTCAGCTTGCAGGTGAGTCCTTGAGGAAGCAACAGCACAACTCCACCTGACAGCAAAGGAGAAAAGGAAGAAGGTTGGCGAACAAACACAACTCTTATACGTGGTGTTTTTTGAAAGGTTTCAGCTCACCTGCGGCTCAAGTTTGGACAAGAAGCAAACTGCTGTATCACAGGTTATTGAGAGCAAGCTGCAGGTTTGATTAAATTAAAATAAAATCTGCAACATTTCAAGAGTGTACAAGAACTTCTACAGCTCTACATTTCATTGTTGTTAATATGTTAACATCTTCCAAAACAAGTTACCAAGGTTCACAACCTCACAGTTCAAAATGCAGGAACTGAAGCTTCATAAAAGCTGTGAACAATAAATTACTCCCAGAAATGTTGAAAGACTACTGGATACAACAACGAACAGGTGTGGCTGTAAAAATTAGCAAATTGCTCTGTGGTGAAGGTGTATGCTCTGGACAAAGAGAAGAAACATGACAGAATTATGGAAGCTAATGCTCTGAAAACAGAAGAGCACACCAAAGCAAGCAGACACCAGTCATGGGCAGTGTGGTGGTTAGCACCATTGTCCCACAGTAAGATGGTCCTGGGTTAGAGTCAACTATTTATCCAAAACCATCTCACTATGTGGTGAATGCATGTTATTCCCATATCCACATGAGGAGAACATGCATCCAGGGCCTCTGGCTTCTCCCTATGGTCCAAATAAAGGCCTCCAAAATATGCATGACTCAAACACGGACTCTGTTGTGTAAATAAGCTTTTTAGCCAAAGTTCAAAAGGCAAAGGCCCGGGTTTCCAGTCAGTAAAGTTAAGGGTCCAAACAGAACGTGCAATCCCACTACAGAATCACCCACAGAAAAAAAAAAAAAGCCCTTCTCTCTGAATCCCCAGGGTTTTCTGCACAGAAGAACAATGAGGTATGTAACTTACAGGCCAAAGGAAGCTAGCCAGCTTCACTAACTGGTTAGTTCAGCAATCCAGCAAAGACTGAAGATGATTCACCACCTACTTCTTAAACAGAATAACTGCTATGATGCCTTCCAGTCAGGTTTTAGACAGAACCACAGCACTGAAACCGCTCTGACCAAAGTGTTCAATGACACATGTCTGAATACAGACAGTGGAAAAATGTCAGTCTTAGTTTTACTGGATCTCAGTGCAGCATTTGATACAGTTGACCACAACATATTACTCAAACGACTGGAGAACTGGGCAGGTCTTTCAGGTACTGTACTAAACTGGTTCAAAACATACTTAGAAAACAGGAAATACTTTGTATCAGTAGGTAACTTCACATCTGAGCAGACAAGTATCACATGTGGAGTTCCCCAAGGTTCCATCTTGGGACTCCTTCTGTTTAACATTTACATGCTCCCACTGGCACAGATTATAAATGTCATGAAACGCTGTGTGGCAGGCAGGAGATGAGGACTCAAAATGCAGGACTCACAGACCCGAGGGATGAACTCAAAACCACAGCTTTATTTGCTGGTCGCAGAAAAACGAACATACAAAGTAAGCTAAATTAAACTGGGGAATAACTCACAGGGAGATCCACACAGCATGAGGGACTACGCAACACTGACTCTTCTTCTTCTTCTTCAGTCAAGTTTAACGGCAGCTTGCATTCAAAACTGTTGCATTACTGCCATCTCCTGGCTGTTAACCGTCCGTCACTCCTGAATCCTCAGATCCTCTTGATGAGACCAGTACTTCTCAAAAAACGAAAAACCACCACTTTCACAACACTGACTCAGAAACACAGGGTTTAAATACACTGGGAAGTAACGAGGGGAATGAGACACAGAAGGAGGGCACAGCTGGGAGAAATCAGGACTGTTGAGACAAGGAAGCAAAGCAGGACACATTCACATAAGACACGGATGTTCAAAGTAAAACAGGAAGTGTTTTGAAGGGAGGAAGGTTCAGGGCTGAAGCAATCAGCTTCATGGGCTCATCCGGTTAGAATAAGAAAAGCAGCCATCTAATGCAGAATTATTTTCAGGGTACTCCTTTTATTCTCAGATAAATAAGGCAAAAAAGGAAGGAAACAAAGACACACATGGACTGCTCTCTAAAAAGGACATAAAGTACGATTTAAGTAACTCAAAATGATACATGAACTCAGGAGACTCAAAGAGAAACTCACCTCAGCTGCCGCCCCATGTGGGAGTGAAGAAAGAGTGAGGGGTAGGTGAGTGCAGTCCTTATATAACGAGTGACAGGTGAGTGCAATTAAGGCCAAGCACCACACCCAATCAAAGGTGAGGAAAAGAAACAAGGTGCATCTGGTGAAGTGAATGTGCTGAAAGGTGAGCCTTTACAACAGCCGCCCCCATATTTCTACTGAGAAATATGTTCAAAGGATTAGAGATGCTCTTTTTCACAAAGCGGGGGCAGAGGAATCAGACATGCTACAGGTCTAATATAGGTTCAGGGGGTTGACCTAGAGATCGACAATGCAGGCTAGACAGTTCAGGGGGCCGACCATGTAGCCAGCGGTGACGGCAAAGCAGGTCCAAATGCCAACCGCGTGGGATGCAGCGGCAGGCCCAGACCTGCAGACCGTTGGGCAGTTTTGCAGGTGCTGGGGGCAATGTACGGGGCTTGGCAGAGGCAGGACCAGGTGATGCAGGAGCAGGCAGCGCCCTGACCACTGGCGGAATGGCAGCCACAGGTGGTGGAACTGGTGATAGTGGCACTGCCGGTGACGACATAGGTACTGCTGATGGTAGAGTATGAGGTGGCTGAATGAATTCAGAGCCATCAGCGGACACAAGGATGTGCTGGAGCGGTTCTCCTGAACCTGAACTGGAAGATGTGAATAAACATTGGGCATGCGTGGAACTGCTCTGGGGTTGGAAGTCTGTGATTGGACCTTGGAGTGTCCATCCTAAGTGGGTTTTGACTGCTGCAGGAGATCCAAATGGTCCATGTCTAACTGGTGCAATAGGCGTAATAAGGTGGGTATGATCAGAGCCTATGAGCAGTAGTGGAACTGCTTTGTTAATGAAGGTTAATGGGATACCTTGAAGATGCTTGTATCTCCGTTGGAGAGATGATACAGGGTAGGTGTGGTCTGAAAGTGCTAGGTGATTTGCAGTGAAGGCATTAGTAATTGTGTAGGTTTTCTCTGGGTGTGCGATGGGTGAGATTTTGAAACTTACGGAAGAACCATGAATAGTTTCAACTTCTTGACGGACCGTTCTAAGTGATAATCTCTCTGCTTCCCCAGTTAGGTTGAGATGCTGTGCAGCTGATGTCAGAAGAATGGTACGCTGGGAGCCATCGTCAAGTACTGCATATGTTTCAAGGGTTCTTTTGCCATTTCGCAGGAGCACTTTCACGACCTTTAAAAGGACACTAGGACAATCACTAGGTCTATCAAAGTATAGCGTCCTCACTACAGGATGAGTGTCAGTTTTAGATCTCTTATTTACATCGCATAGGATCTGTAGATGTAGTCCCATACAGGTGGCACATGCTTTCCTCAGATCACACTTCGCAGCCTGATGAGTTCTAGCACAACGCCAACACCGTTTGTTTCTCCTTATCCAGTTTATTTTCTCATCCTTTGTCTTGTTAATGAACTCGGGGCACTTGCTAATGTGGTGTTCAGGTGAGCAGCAATATGCACATCTAGCCTTAGTCATTATGATGGGTTGTGCTGCCTGTACAGGATCGGATGCATTTGTCCCATGTAATATTGTTGTGAGTGGAGAGGTGTACTTATGGGCAGGTCGTGGCTGGTTAAAGGATGAAACAGGACTGTCCTTTCTTGGTTGACACTTGAATTCAATTTGCAACCAGGATGAGAACAAAGGTAAGTCATACATCGTATCTCCTTGTTCCCTGTAAATATGCCGTTTGAAGCGACTGGAATGCTCTGCGGGCAACTTTTCAAGTAGGCGATCGACATGGGAGCCACAATTTAGTTCTGTCCGTCCTTGATCACCCATAGTGCTAAGCAAACCAACTAAAGCTTGTACACGAAGAGCAAAATTATCCAGAGTCCGACCATCACCTGCTCTGATAGGAGGAAGCTCCAGTATATTCTTTAGCTCTTTCAATGCCAGCTGTCTTGGTTGCCCATAACGCTCATCAAGAGCTTTGATGGCTTGAGTGTATGGGTCAGGAGCATAGGAAAAGGAAATAGCTAACCGTTTAGCTTGGTCTACTTTCAGATGATCAAGAAGGACATGATATTTGAAATGCTCTGTGTCATGAGGGTCAAGCAGGTTAGTAAGGGCCATTCGTAACAGCCTATACTGGATTTCATCTTCTCTGGTAAGGTCTGGGAAAGAAGGACCCTCAAGTTTATACACATGTGTTCTAGTGCTAACAGGGTGACTAAAACTAGCAGTAATGGGTACTGAAGGGTTTTGTGCATGCAAACCATCAGATGTAGCTGGTTGCTGCTTTACAGGAGGGTGCTGCCTTGGTTCCGGAATGCAAACGAGAGGTTGAGCAGCGTCTTCATCTAGAGGAACAGCAGGTTGAACACATGAAATCTGGTGGGGACCTTGCAGTGGTGTGGCCAGGAAATTAAAAGGAGTCTCATCTGGTGTAGGAAAAACTGGTCTAGGCAAACCACTTGAAGGAACTGCAGCATCTAGTATTGTTGAATGAGGTAAAGGAGGGCTGGCAGCTGTAACTAAGCCAGACTGACGGCTAATCTGCGGGGGCTGGAAGGGTGATTGACAGGTTACTGTATCAATCACTGGGAGCTGCTCATGTTGTTGATGTGTTTGAGGACTGGCTCGTAAACTGCATACAGAAGCTTTGATTCCATCTGATGAGACTGTGCGAATGGAAGATCTGGAGCTACAAGAATGGGAAGGAGATGATTGAACCATAAATTGCTTAATCTCCCTCATGGTCGTTAGGAGTTCCCTCATGACCTCATCTTGGGTGGTGGGTAAAGGAACAAGGGATGTCTCTGGTGGTCTTTCTGACTCTCCGACAGGATCCTGCAGCCCATGTGTGTCTTTATCACTGTGCTGGCATTCGGTTTGGCTCTGTCTCACATGTAGCTCTTCTAGCTCCAGGGTACTGAACTTCATACTGTTGCAGGTAGGCAGGAGGTCTACTATCACGACTGGATTTTCTAGATGGCTGCTGTGTATCCATGATGCTAATACCTCTCCGGCTCGGAGGACCATGTTTTGAAGGGAGGAAGGTTCAGGGCTGAAGCAATCAGCTTCATGGGCTCATCCGGTTAGAATAAGAAAAGCAGCCATCTAATGCAGAATTATTTTCAGGGTACTCCTTTTATTCTCAGATAAATAAGGCAAAAAAAGGAAACAAAGACACACATGGACTGCTCTCTAAAAAGGACATAAAGTACGATTTAAGTAACTCAAAATGATACATGAACTCAGGAGACTCAAAGAGAAACTCACCTCAGCTGCCGCCACATGTGGGAGTGAAGAAAGAGTGAGGGGTAGGTGAGTGCAGTCCTTATATAACGAGTGACAGGTGAGTGCAATTAAGGCCAAGCACCACACCCAATCAAAGGTGAGGAAAAGAAACAAGGTGCATCTGGTGAAGTGAATGTGCTGAAAGGTGAGCCTTTACAACAGGAAGTATAACACAGAGAGGCGAACTTGGCACAGTGGAGACAGCAACTAAGAAACACAGAGACATAAATCATAAGGCAGAGGACTAAGAACCAAAATACACAGGGAAATACTCAGCTTGGAACACAAGAAACTAGACTCGAGGGAGTAACAAAAGACCAACCATGAGAACATAATGCACAATACAGAGTGACAGAAAACAAGAAACTCAAACGTGCAAAGACACAGACTTACACAGAACAGAGGGGACACAGAGAAACATGAAGGGCAAGGGATCAAAACTAGAAACCATAGAATAACTCACAAGTACAATAATACAAAAACCACGAAGAACTAAACAAGCTGGGCCAGGAGACCCAGGACCCTGACAATAAAGAACAACAAAATAAACTATCACAGCTATGCAGATGACACACAAATATATATCACAATGTCACCAGGAGACCAAGGCCCTGTACAGGCTCTTGGTAAATGCATTGAGGAAATTAATGACTGGTTGTGCCACAATTTTCTCCAACTAAACAAAAACAAAACTGAAGTAATAGTCTTTGGTGCCAAAGAAAAACGATTACAGGTCACCAGAGAACTTCAATCTATACATCTAAAAACCACAAACCAGGCGAGAAATTTGGGTGTAGTGATGGATGCAGACCTAAACTTAGAAAACACATTAAGACAATAACAAAGTCAGCTTACTATCACCTCAAGAATATTTCAAGGATAAAAGATCTGATGTCTCAACAGGACCTGGAAAAACTAGTCCATGCATTCATCTTTAGCAGGCTTGATTACTGTAACAGCATCTTTACAGGTCTACCTAAAACATCAGTCAGACAACTACAGCTCATTCAGAACTCTGCTGCTCGAGTCCTCACTAAGACCAAAACAGTGGACCACATCAGTCCAGCTCTGAGGTCTTTACACTGGCTGCCTGTCCGTCAGAGGATAGACTTTAAAGTTCTGATGCTGGTCTATAAAGCTCTGAATGGTTTAGGACCAAAATACATCAGTGACCTCCTGACCCAGTATGAACCTTCCAGATCCCTCAGGTCATCTGGATCCGGTCTTTTATCAGTTCCCAGAGTCAGAACCAGACACGGAGAAGCTGCATTCAGCTTTTATGCTCCTTATATCTGGAACAAACTCCCAGAAAGCCTCAGATCAGCTGAAACACTCAGTTTATTTAAATCCAGGTTGAAGACTCACCTGTTCTCAGCTGCATTTGAATAAAGCACCAAATCCACACTTTAAGCTTAAATTTCAAAACTTACATTTTAACTAACTACTGATTTTATCTAGTGTTTTTTTCTTTTTCCCCATTTTAAATCTTTTTATTTGTTTTTGTTTTTTAATGTTTCTGTAAAGCACTTTGAATCACCTTGCTGTTGAATTGTGCTATATAAATCTGTTCCCCTTAAGTCAATATGACTTAAGGGGAACAGATTTCTTTAAAAAAAACAAGATAAGGACAAATATAAAGCAGAGATGTGTTTCTGTTAGAGGAGTTAACCTGTGGAATAGTTACGACAGTGATTTAAAAAGGTGTAGTTCATTTTCCTTGTTTAAAAACATGTTTAAAAATAGAGTAATAGAAAAATATATAAATCAAGAATGAAAAGAGCAAAAAGGAGAAAAAAAAACAACCTCTTGATTCTTTTGCTTTGATGTAGTTACTTATCTAAGGTGGAAAGTTTTTTTTTTCTTTGTTTTTTTTTTTTGTTCGTTTGTTTGTTTGTTTGGTTTTTGCTTTGTTTTATTATTTTCTTCAAGCCCTGTGTACAGGAGCTGCATACAAAAAGATATTTTGTGAAAAGGGTTGGCGTAATAAGCAAATGCTTCAGCCAATACCTTTTGATTAGCCTTGTCTCATGCTTTCTTTCTTTATGGTAGATTTTTGTTCTGTTTTCACTGTTTGTTTGTTTGTTTTTTTCACTGTTTTCACTGAGATTTGAATTTGAATGCTAATCAATAAAATCAAAATCAAAATCAAATCAAATAAATAAACTTGCCTTGCCTTAAGTACTAGCAGGAGAAGAACTGATTGCAAACAGGTGAGCTCATTACGTCATTACAAGCAAAAAAAGTGCTTGTGTGATCGGGTGCTTTGAGTGCTCAGAGTAGAAAAGCGCTATATAAGAACCAGTCCATTTACCATTCAGGTTAACTGGATAGATGGGCATAAAGAATTAGATGGATTTCCCAGATGCAATAATATTAAAACGTAATGTATACTGTGGAACAACAGTATACATAATCATGAGCAGTGTTGGGACTAACATTATTTTACAGTAACTACGTTATTATTGTGGTAACGAGCACGGTAACTAGTTATTATGCCAAAATCAGGAACGCGTTACTCGTTACTGGGATTTAGATAGGGTCGTTACTCGTTACTTCGTGTGGTGGCTATCGCGGAGCTTCCACAGATTCAGTAACATTAGCAAGTGGTGGAGGCAGCAGGTGGATGAAGGAAAAGAGACCCGAGGCGGCCGCCGGTCCAAGTGTGAACTGAACTTCAGGTAAGAAGTTATGACCTGCAGTCTCTCTGGGTCAGATATGAACCAAGTTTAGGTGGAGTTTATTTTCGTTATTCTGACTTTTTCCGTACTGCTACTAGCTAGCATGACGGAGTTTCTATACAGCTGGGTGGTGCTATGAAGTTAATGATGTTGAACTTTATTTTGTTCATAAGTTATTAGAGTTGCCAACCGTCCCGTCTGGTATCCAGAGAAAATATTACGCGTTTCTTATTGAGGTGAAAAGGAACAGTTTGTCCCGTAATTCAGCTACAATGAAAAAGACACAAAGCTGGAGTTATTCTGTGTCTTTGCTGCACAGCTGCCTCTCCTCTCATTCTCCCCCCTCCCTCTCCTGTTTCTACTTCAATCATGAAACTGATCAATGATCAGCTGATCGTCTCTCTTGTTTGCTTATCGCCCACTTTGCGCCGGAAAGAGGAAACCAGCGGATGTCGCGCTAAACAGCAGCAGCACGTTTAAGCTTGATCAGCTGTTGTTAGAATTTATTTAATATTAATTTCTAGTATCAGCTGATGTTTGCTGGAGCCACAGCTGTAAACCTGCTGGTCATGATATTGGTTTGGATATGTGGTGAGAGGGAAACATGAAGATGAAACCAGGAGATGTCCTTACTGGATCATCAGAGCTGTGATGGAGAAACAGGTTTACCTTTTAGGTGACATGAATGAGTTGAAGTTATGAACTGTCTCTGAGAGACAAATAACACCAGGATCCTTTTCTAAGTAGCTGACAGCTGGTAACTGTGCAGGGGCGGGTCTAGCAAAGTGTTGCCAGGGGGGCATGTAGGGCATTAACAGGGGGAGGGGGGCACAAAGAAATACTTTCTTATTCTCATTTAAAATGTCTCACTTTTAAAAAATAATTATCTGAATCTTACAACAAACGATTGATAGATTGATGCATATATACCATCCGAACAGTGCACATCACTGTCACAACAGCGTTTGTTTTCATTCAAAGGCTTTATGATTTTTCCTATAATGGTGGGCCGGTCTCTAGTCAAAATGTCCGGGCCGATTTTCTGTCCCAATCCAGCCCTGTATGCAGCTCATCTGCAGTCTGGTGTTACCTACATCTTCCTATTCAGAAGGCAGAATTTCTGAGTTCTGAGTACAATCAAAGCACCACGACTGCAGTTTTTTTGTTGGATGTAAAAGGCGCGCATGACGCTGTGACATAGGCTAGAATCATGGCAGCAGTCAATGACAGTCCAGGCGTGGGATTTCTCTCGTGGAAATGTGCACATTATCTTTTCCTTTCTATTGGTAGGTGACACAGTGCACTGTGGCAAGTAAGCAAGCTAGAAGACTGCAAAGTTATGGAAGCAACACATTAACAAGAGAATTCTGAGTAAAACCAAAGTTACTTTCCCTAGTAACTAGTTACTTTGAAAGTAACGAGTAACTTGAAGTAACTGAGTTACTTTTGAGAGAAGTAACTAGTAATGTAACTAAGTTACTATTTTAAAGTAACTTACCCAACACTGATCATGAGATATGGTATTGGCTATGGTAACCCTTGTTAAATATTTCTTTTAAAAATAAGACGCACAACTACAACACAGGAAAAGACCGAGGGAAACCGAGTTAACGAAAAAACAACAACAACGTGAAAACCATCAATTTCACACCCGAGCCTCAACTCTCGCGGCCCAGTACCAAACGACTCACAGACTGGTACCGGGCTGTGGCCCGGGGGTTGGGGGCCGCTGCTTTACACTGTAATGTAAATGTAATGATGCTACAGCAGTACACAGAAAACCCCGACAGTCAGGCGACCCTCTTTTAGCAAGTACTTGGCAACAGTGACAAGGAAAATCTCCCTTTTAATTTAAAGAAACCTCTGGCAGATTATTATTATTACTATTAGTATATTGTTTGTAACCACCACTAACAATGTTTCTGTACAGTAATGAGTTCTGAATCAAAACTCTCCAAATAAACCATTTTAACACACAGATTCTTGGTCTGACCAACCGTCTCAGCTATTAGCAAAAGATGACAACCAATAAAACTCTAAAAGATCCTTTATTTGGACAATGATCAATGAAAATGAAGGGATAAAACAACCTAGTGTCCCCCTCACAAAAGGGATATTTTGCCTCTGTGCAGGGCAGGCCCACTATATGCTACAGCCTAAAGGCAGAGGCCGGAGTAACTACCGACCTTCTACTTGAAGGACAGCTTCTCATAACTTTTACAACTGCTCTTTTAGGAACTTTTTAGATGCAATTTTAAGGCTGGAGATGACTCTATAATTAGCCGAGACAGCTGGGTCAGACGATAGCTTTTTAAGTAAAGGCCTGCGTAATAGAAACAGACAGATCATATTTAACATTGAAGCATTAATACGCTGCAGGACCACAACGGTATGGTTTCACTGAACAAGTGTTTGCATATATTTTTCTGTGTTTGCATATCGTTCTTGTGTGTACATGTATACATAATAACTTTAAGCCTAATGATTTAAAATAGGTATTCTGTGCTGTACATACTGTATACTGTAAAGTGTCAATGTGGGAATAGTCACTGTAGTAAAGTTTATTCACCCAGTGACTGGGTGTATGCGCATTGGAACATCTTGTGAAAAATAAAACTTTCACAAGAATTCAAAAGAAGAAATTCTTGAGTCATTGTATGAATACACACCTGAATGCTCCAGACTGCCAAAACTCCTCTTTTTATAGAGGTGGTCACACTTGCTGATGACTGGTGGAATTTGATTAGCAGCACCTGGTTTCTACTTTCTGCTGTAGAAATGACCCACCCATTATTCCTATGGAATAGCGAGGGTATACTGCAATCCTGTGGAAAACTTTCCTGAAACTGTCCATCAGAATCAGTCAGCCAACAACATACAAACAACAAAACTCATCTAAGTCATTGAATTCAGGTGTTCCAAGCATTTCCATGGCCATAGGTGTATAAAATGAACATGCAGACATGCAGACTACTGCTGCAAACATTTCTGAAGGAATAGTTCACCCTCGGGAATTCAGTGAATTCCAGCATAGTTGCATGACAGGACGCCAAGTGTGCAACAAGTCCAGTCATGCAGTTTCTTCACTGCTAAATATTCCACAGTCAATTCTTAGTAGAGTTATAACAAACTGGAAATCAAAGTTTACTTTGACTTTAAAGTGAATGAGAAAGACAGCAACTCAGCCACAAAGTGGTAGGCACATAAATTGACAGAGCATCGTCAGTGTATGCTGAGCTGTGTAGTGTGCAAAGAGTCAGACCTCCAAACTTCATGTGGCCTTCAAATTAGCTCAAGAACAGGCGCAGAGACCTTCGTGAAATGCGTTTCCAAGGCTGAACAGCTGCTTCCAAGCCTTACATCTCAGAGTGGAATGCAAAGCATCGGATGCAGTGGTGTAAAGCACACCGCCGCTGGATTCTAGAGCAGTGAAACGTGTTCCCTGGAGGGAAGAATCACGCTTCCTCCCCACACCAATCCGATGGATGTGTCTATGTCGGGCGGTTACCAGGAGAACAGTACTTGTCTGGCTGCACTGTGCCAAGTGTAAAGTTTGGTGGAGGGGGGATTATAGTGTGGGGGTGTTGTTCAGAAGTTGAGCACAACCTGTTAGTTCCAGTGAAAGCAAAGGATGGGCCGACATCCTATTAAACTCTGCAGATTAAGAATGGGATGCAACCCAAGTTCATGTGCATGTAGGCAGAGGAGTGAATACTTTTGTCAGTACAATGTATTTTTATTACAATACTGGAACCTGACGGTCAAACATTTTGCGAAAATGATTTAACTGAGCAAATATTATAAGAACTATATCTGGTTCATCTCTGTGTGTCCAGTGCAGAGATATGACCATAGCTTGGCTCAAAGACTGCATCCAAAAAAGCTGCAGGCCTAGAAATCAAAAAGCCGTTTCATTACTGACACGGTTTTGTAGACAGACTCGGGCGCAGACCAGGAAACCTTTGCAAAAGTTGGCAGTGCGTTTATTTACAGTGAGTGCACCAGGTGATGATATATACAAAGTGTCAGGGAGAAGGGTCCAGGGTTCCAGAGGGGAAGGGGAAAAGGTCCAAAAACACACTCCACTCTCTCAGCAAACGCTTTTAAATATTATATGCTATGATTGTTCACTTTTTTGTTGTCATTTTACTGGAGTGAATTTAGGAAAAATGATGTCCTCACATCTTCTAGTCTTGCTGAATCAGGCCAACATCTGTGGGGTTTTTTTTTTTTTTTTTTTTTTTTAGATAAAATGTAAAGGGGAAAGAGAAACTGATGGATGGAAAAGTAAATATATAATAGTCATTCATACAGCTCTTTGCAAAAATAGTTCTACATACTACAAATAAAATATTGTGTGGATGATATTTTGATATTTATAGCAAACCCACAGACATCTGTTCTCGTCCTATTGGAGATGAGCTTTTTGGAGTTACGTGGTGTAAAAGTGAGCTGATGCTTGTTTGGCTTAGTGAGCCATTGAAATGAAATATGGATAAAATTATATATTTGGGAATTGAGATTGCAAAGAAATATAAGTATGAAGCAAATGTGCAGCTATGTAGGACGAGACTGAGACCTGAGTTCAGACCAGAGTTCTGGAGAAGAATCTTTATTGTGTGTTTAAATGTGAAAGTAGTGAAAATGATCGTCTCGCTCAACGGCTGTGTCTTTTTCACAATTTACCCATTTATATATCTCACTCACATGTTTTACGTTATTAATGCATTTATTTAAAAAGACCCCATAATTCTTTAATGAATTATAAGTCTCATAGAAATAAAAAGAACAACTTTGCAAACATAATACAAGTGAAGGGTGAATGTGCTAATATTAAGCAGCAAATATTTATATAGGTAAAATATACATGTTTCCCATTCAAATTAATTCTTTTTTTATTATAATTTTTAATAGTTTTAAATTATACTACAATCTGGTTATCAATTCTACTTTTTAAATCTGAGGCAAACAATTAAACTGTTCAAGTTCAGCATTCTATGTTTCACACTACCAATATCAACCAATCTATCTTTAACCCCTCAGTGATGGAGGATGCGTTAGAGCTCTGCAGTGTTGGTGATGTATGCATCCAGGGTGGATTTGCATGATTTCAGCAGCTTCAGTAAAAGCACAGGACAGATTTCTTCAGACATCTGCAGGTCAGACACTTTGTACAGACTTATTTCTATCTCTGTCTTAAGAACAGGTTAGTCCTGTTTTTGAGAGACTGCAGTGCAGAAAGACGTGTAATACAGTCTGTTTATTAAACAAAACAGGAAATTAGAAAGCTAAACATGATAGGACAGGGACAGGAATGGAAATAGTGACTGACCTGGAATAAAGGGGTTGAATTGGGTTGATACTGGTTTGGTTAATGTTAGTAACTCTTTAATAGAGTTAAAACGTTTGCACAGGCTGCATTACAACGAGGGCAAGTTGACCAGAATTTTTCCAGACATATCGAGGCAGGTCTGCTCTGCTGTTATGCCACTAGCTCCAAACGTCAGGACAGTTTTACAGGTTTTTAAAGTTCAAATATAACCAGAGCCTTTGGGCGTCTCAGGAAACTCACAGCATCTGCAGAATAAACAACGTCACCTCCCGTCCTTTGGCCAGCTGTATGAAAAAAAGAAGGTATTCTTCTTTGCTGGAAGTAAAAAGATGCGTCAGTCATTAGAGATAAGAACAGCGACTGATACCCTCGACCTGGAGAGGACACTGACATCCTCAGTGACAGAGTGGAGGATTTAAACAGACCTGGTTTTGCTCTAATAAAATGGAAGGATCAGATCCTCTGGCCAGAGGATTTGGTCGTGTGTGTCTGTGAGCATTGTTTTCTAAAGGTTATGACTTGTATCATGAACTTCTCATTAAAGATATTCAGAATGAAATTAGATTTATACTTTTTTTAAAAGTGGCTTTTATTATTCACTGACAAAATTCAGTTTTTACGGTAGACCAGAGATCTTACTTTCTCCATATTGTACTTTTGTTTAGCTGACAATATAGCCAATGTTGCTCATTTTTCTATAAGTGGCTTCTTACCTCAGCACCTTGGCCTTTGTACCTCCTTCCAGAGGAGGCTGGCATTGTTGGACACATTTCCTCTCTTTTTATCATGACTCCCATCCGGTCTCACACTCCACAGGCCCCTGAGTAAATGTCTCCAGGGAATGCATTGTGCCAGCAGGCAGCTGTTTTTCCCCTGAGCTACCACTACATATGTGTGTAAATGTGTTACACCACCTCGAATGTGATGAATTTCATCAGTGGTGAAACGAGCCTCGCGTGCTGCTCGCATTTCAAAGGACTGCAGCGAATAGTTTTTTCCACTCTGTGCATTGTTACCCTGCTGCTGTAAATGAGTCTCGTGGGAAACGTGTGTGTTGGCCAAACCATATCATATCAAACCACTTGCTATGTTCCAATTAAGTCTGTGTGTCTTCTTCAGAGGCCGAAAGGTGTCGGCTGTCCACCGATGCTCCGTATATTTGGTTAGGATGGATCAATATATAATTAAATATTTAAGGCGTATCCGATAGACAGTTGTCTGATATGATGAAGGTTGCTGCTTGACTGCAGCTACACGGGACAACAAATATTGCAATTATTCAATTATTTTCACATTTAATATTTTAATTAACCTTGTCATTGAAGGAGAGTGTCTAATGATTTGCATGTGCTCATCGTTAACACAAAAGGGTTAAAAATGTTTTTGCAACTATAAACTTCAGCACTGTCTGTCAAACCTCCAGTAATGTTTGCTCTTAGTTTTTTTCTGTGCCCACTCATATCAGCTAACATGCACTTTTGAACCCTGCTGGAGATGCTGAGTCTTCACTGTGACTGAAACCAGAGATCCATAATAATGGCATCATTGATCATTGGGCATCTTTTCTCCGTCATTGCCTTCAAAGCGTCCACTGCCATGAGAAATATTTCTGAAGCACAAAAGCAATCTCCTCAGTGAGAGGATTAATCTGCCCTCTCAGGCTTGACGTGCTTTTAGTCCCAGAGTTTCGGTCTTTCTGTGACCTTGTTCACTTAGAGGTTTTTGTCTTCTGCATGTCATACAGCGCCTACTTCACCCATATGAAAGATAAGAATGTGTTCCTATAATAAACACATAGAAATAGTTTTGGCTTTACAACGTATTTGGATGTTAAAATGAAAGTTAGTGGTGCCAGGTGTCCTTATTTTAAACAGAATTACTTTGAATGATCATCAAAATAAACACTGAAATGCAAAGTAATAACAAAATCGTTATTTTTTAGAATAATTAGTAAATTAGTTATGCTACAAACTCTGTAGTTTCTAAACATCTAATCAAAATATGCCATAATGCAATCATGCCATGCAGATACAACAAATCAGAAGGTAATGTCACCCCTGTGGTAATATTCATGGTGATATTATCTTCCCTACGCAAAATTAGGACATTACATAAATTTCCAGTTTATAAATCATCACGTTCTTAGCAGTCTTTAAAACATATTCTCTTATCTTTTCTCTCCTTACATCTTTCTGTACCTCTGAGAGTGAAATTATTGTACATTCAAATTTTTTCCCATTGCCAAACACAGCCACTGTATCTTTAGCTAGCACGACTAACATAATAATAATTCACCTGTTTGGTGATATTTGCTGAGCTAGTTGGCTTGACGTGATAGTGAAGCACAAATTACCACAACTTTGCATAAACGCACACAGATGCGTTTTTGCACGTAGAACATGTACATGTCATATCAGAAGGACATCTGATATAAAAAAATCTAATGCACATCCATCCACCCTGTGAATAAGCGGTCGACAGAAGCTTTATGCAAGGCAGCAAAGAATGTATCCAAAGCAGCATCTTCTGTTTTAGCCATCTAGATCACGAAAAATGAAACGGTGATACGAACAGCGCCACCTCACTTGTATTAAGTAAACATACAAACTATAAACTAGTACAGAAAAGGCATTTATTTAAAGTAGCCATCATCCTCTGCACCGACACGTCACAAAACTAACATTTTTGACGCTTCCATTTTTCTTGTGAGGCATCTCAAACAACTGGCAGCTTCATTTAGAGATAAACATAAAACACATGTCTCAGTGTAAACTATGATGTGGAGAGTATTGTGACTGTAGGATATGTTATTATATACCACACAGCCATACTCTCCATATCACTGGTATTTGTTTATCAAATGTGTTTGAGACACTTTGGAAACCATGAGGTTGAATGTCTCCAAAGTACCTCTAATTTGGTTGAAAGCTATAACAACAAATGTCTGCCATATTGCGATGGGTGATTATTATTTCCATCTATTTATTTATTTTTACCTCTAAGGTCTTTGCTACATTTCCTATTTTTCCTATTTCCTTTTGCATCTTAAATAGGTTAACGGGTAGGCTTATATCATACACACTCATGCATTCAAGATGTTTATAGAAAGAGCTGCACAGGTATTGCAGGACAAGTAGTATTCTTCCCAACAGGTTCAGCTGCAGTTCAGCACTTTACCCTGTGCTCATTCTGACACAGCAACATTGAGCATCAAGCTGTGCTTTAAAGTTGGGATGTTTTCGATCAGGGTAATCAAATTATAAGTGGCGGAACAGCAGCCTCATCAGTTTCACATGCATTTTACGGTTTTGGTATTTATAGGGCACCCAAGGCTAACCGCAGATATGCAAAACACCTATTATTCTATATTTATCGAGAGTACATAGTCATTACGACAAGCAACCTAAGCTTTGTCTACAAGTTTGAATTTTCTCCACACTTTAGATTCGTAAAAACCGTGTAATGTTTGCAAAAATGGTTAAAATGTCTTCATATTCATATCTACAGACTTTATCACTGACTCGTTGAGGCTGCAGTGAAAGTCCGTTTGGCTGTACTGTGCTTTTAAATCTACTGTAGTTCCGCCCTATTTCGCAAGAGCCAATCAGCAGCTCTGAAACATAACCCTGTTAAAATTCTAGACTAATCACAACTGTTTTTTCAATACCAGCCGAGCTCCTCGCTTTGTAGCAGGCTGGCTGGCGTTTCTTGCCTCCTGTCTACCATCAGTCTAAGAACCGCGCTCCACATATCATGTATACCCACAGAAAATACTCGTAAACCGGCTCCAGGAGACGGCAAGACTGCCTGGACACCGACACCGGATTCGGTGGAGGTTTTGTGATCGACTAACCCGAGCCGCTTGTGCCGTGTCCGCAGCATTAGGTAGGTGTTTTTGGTGGTGTTACGGTGTTGTAATGTCCCTCTACCTCTTCTCTCCTTCCCATTAGCTCGCGAGCTGCGACAGTTAAAGTCATATTTGTATTGGTTTATTTATTTTGCTGGTGTGGGTTTGAATAGGCGTGAACGTTTTGTCGCCGTCACAAACGTTAACATTCGCCTTCTTAAACTGAGGTTACATAATTGCTGGTGTACGGCTTGTTAGCTATCAAGGCTGGAAAAATGACCGCGACTGATACGAGTACGGGCAGATTAAGCCCTTGTCAAATACATAGGTGTAGCCAAGCTTACGTGCTGACAGATAACTCCGCCGCGTGCCGCCCTCGAGGGAAGTCGCGCCGAACTGTATTAAAAACGAGCCTTCGTGATCATCGCAGTCAGGTTACACATGTCGAAGACATTACATGAATTTTAAGACCCGCCAGCCTGGGTCAGCACTGCTCTAAGCACGTACTCGGTGCTATACAATATTTCCCTTTTATGCTCGTTAAAGTTCACGGTTGATACACATCAGTGGTTCAGATAAGCTCTACGGATTACCTAGAAGAACCAAACATTAAAGGAACCGTACGGTGACTTGAACCGTGTCCCTTTGCCAGGTGAAGAGTCATTTAATTGCAGGGTTTTAATAGAGCTTGGTTTTTGAGGCTATGTGTAACATTAATGGATAATTAATGAGGTTACGTGTGTAAGTGTTTCGACCTGAGAGTGCAGCCAATGTTGGAAAAAGATGTTCCACCCCGAGCTAATAGGGTCAGGCTTAAAAGTGTATTAAGATGTGGTTTTAATGGCTATTTCTTTATCCTGCTGTGGACCAGAGACACGTGATCTCCATTAAGTGCACTGATTGGATCATCGCACTTTACTTTTCCGTTATTTTGAGAAAGTAGTGTTGCTGTTTTCCACTGCTCTGTCCCATATTAGAAGTTCATATTCAAATGCACTGCTTACTGCAAATGTAAGCCTAGCAATAATATAGGACATACCAGGCCAGCGCTTCAGTGAAATATCCCCTGGACCTAAAGTTCTTAGATACACTTGTAGTCTGAAGGCTTACAAATGTTAATAATAATACTTTGTAGCAGCTCTGGAAGGCTGAAAGGGAAAAAACAGGGAGGGGGGCATAGTATTTCATTGTGCTGCTAGCCAGGAACACATCTGCTGTGTGCAGGTGGTCTGGGAAGAGCAGCTAAAGACTGAAGTCCAGTTGAAGAGTATTTTATCAGTGCTGGCCGCACTCAGTGAGTTGGCCTCCACAGCTGCAGAGCTGGATCAGTCGGACTCCAGCTCAATTATTCTCTCATTTCCGTGTCTGAAAAGGACACCCACCTCTGCATCACAATTATTACATCCAGTCAAGCAGCTGTGTTGCTGCTGGGCTTAGTCAGGATTTCAACTGCAGAGCACCATAATTCCTTACAGTCCGTAGTGCTCACTCTCAAAAACTCAATCTTGTCGAGGGCCCATATTTATCCAAGGTGTTGTAATGGTAACACCAGTAGTGAGACCTGTCACTAGATGTCCCGCATCGATCCTCTTCACTGTGAAACGAGTGATGCAGCACAGTTTGTGATGGACTCTGGTCATGGACAGGCTAACACCTTTGTAGCTGTCAGCAGCTTTAAAAGTTGTGAACTCTTCCTAGCTTTTCTTAACCTTGAGTCATTTGTGTTTTAAAATAAGTGTCAATGAAAAAACATTGGTGGAAAACAGATAACGTATCTATTGAAGAGAAGTCTCCAGCTCTGAAGTTTGGTGAGCACCCACGCACTGCTCAGGTTTCCTTGGTGACATGGAAAAACAACGGGCCTTTTCACTGTGGGTTTTATAGTTCACATGTAGTGCAAGCATGCACAGGCTTCCCACAGTTTGGGATGTCTGATTTTAATTTGCATACAAATGACAAATGTGTTCATCTAATAATGAATAGAAAATTAGATGTTTTGTGTGACTCCAAGCTAAAAATCCTGGGCATTAGTTTTAAAATAAAGCCTGAAAGATTCTGTTAGTGATGCCTGAATTATTATTTAGCTGGAAATCATCACTGGAAACCACTCTTAATACCACACCTGTAACCTTCCACGGCAGTCAGGTTTGACCTGATTTCTTTGGAGGTGTATGGCAGGTTACATGGAAGATGATGGTGTAGGGTTAAAGGGATTTCCAGTTACAACGTAGATTTCCTGCTGAAGCATAAGCCTGCAGTCTGAGAGTAAACTGCTGTATTGGGATGATATGGTACTATGAGGTCTTAAAGATTAGATGGGGCCTGATTATTTAAGACTTTATATCTGAGGAAGGATCTTAAATTAGAGCGTGGATTTAACAGGGTGCTAATGACGAGAAGCCAGTAAGGGAGAAACATGCTCTCTCCAGTCCCTGTCAGTACTCTCGCTGCAGCATTTCGGATCAACTGAATGCTTTTTACAAACCTGATAATAATCAATTACAGTAGTTCAGACTAGATGTAACAAGTTTTTCTGCATCACTCTGACGAAGGATGTTTCTAATTTTAGAGAGTGCACAAACGTAAAAAAGCAGACCCGCATTTTTGTTATGGTCAAAAACAACTCAGATTCTTGGGTGTTACTGGAGGTGAGTATGTGTCCGGCTAGACACCATGTTCAAGATTTTTTTGTGCCAAGTACAATAACCTCAGTTTTATCTAAATTAAATTCAGTTTTATTTACATAGTGCCAAGTCACAAAAGTTGCCACGAGGCACTTTATATTGTAGGGTAAAGACTCTACAACTATACAGAAATCTTACAAGCAGGAAATCAGAGGCCATCCAGGGCTTGTCTTTAGGACATTCCTGCAGTGTAGCTAATTGGTGTGTGTTATCTGGCTTCATGGACAGAGAGTTGAGTATCATCGAATGATACTGGCTAAGGAAGGCATGTATAATGTAAACAGAATTGTTCCTAGCACTGAAGCAGCGTCTGCAGTATGCATCTAAAAAAAAACTCTTTTAAATCCATTATAGTTTATTTTAAGTAGATTTTAAAATAGGTTGCTTTTCTGACTGCAGATAAAATTTCTCTTTGTCAGGAAGAACATCTGGTGTAAAAGTCTGCCAAGTATAAAGACACTTTCAAACAGTTAAGTTACATTTACATGAAATAGTTCAGCTTGACCAGCTTAATGACTCAAGCGCACATACAGATATTTGTACATATCTGTTTAAAGTTTAAACTGTATTTATTTACTAGAAACTCTTGTTTTTTTTCGTCGAGTTTTGCACTGAATGGGACAACATGCAATTCCGTTTTGCTTTTTGGCATCATGACAATAAAAGAATCTGAGATTCTGGAAATAATCAGCAATGAAGAATTATCCAACCATCCAGAATATACCATGGTCCAAGAGGAATCAGAACTGAACCATCCTCCTTCTACCGATGGCCCTGGCAGCACGTCTGTGTGCTACTGCGTTCTAAATTGTATTCATGCTGGTGGCTGCCGACTCCATAATTTCATTTACGTGTACCGTACAATGACAGTAAAGGGCTATTCTGTTCTATTCTCACAAGGTCAAGTCAGTGGCAGATTTACCCCTCAGCTGCTCTTTCTTGTCATTCTTCGTACTGCTGCATGATGTTAGAGAGTGGAGTTGTTTCTCCACTGAGGTGAAGCTCAGTTACCTGAGGACTGCATTACTTTTGCAGAGAGCATTGAAAGCAGTGTTCTAAACCTGACAGAGCTGTTACTTTCTTCACTAAAGTGAGATTGTTGCGGTGTGAAGTGTGAATGCTTCCTGTGTGAATTGCATGTAGGACACAGAATTATAATAGAGGAAACTGGATGGTTTTGCTGACGTACTGTGGTGACATAAAATGCATCTTCACACTTCTAAGCCAAAAACATGTATGTTTAAGTCAGCTTCATTGGGATTTACCATCTCTGTTGGTCTGCAATTAAACAATAAATGAGAGGCAATCCAGCAGTGTCAGTTACATTAATAAGGCTCAATGTTGTATTCGTGGTAAAGCACAGACGGAACAGCTGAGCTGTTTCAGGCTTGATACATATATGCACTTACAGCAGGTGACGGGAGATGCACAGACATGTCAGTTACTTTCAGCTGGACGGCCTGTAGCAGCAAACAGAACCAACCAATCAATTCACAGTTAATTTTGTTTATATTCAACTTCCCATAATTGTTAAGTGTAACTGGATGGGTGTACATCGAGCAGATGAGATGGAAAGGTAAGAAATGCTGCTGCAGTGAAATCAGTGGTGTGAGAAAGGACAAACACTGCACAGTAGGAGTCGCACAGTGCTCCCTCACTATAACGCGGTTCACCTTTCCCGGCGTCGCTGTTTCGTGCATGCTATTTTTTTTTTTTTTTTTTTTTTTTCACAGCGCATTGTGTTCTGCGTCCTGATTGGCTGTAGGCCATTGCCAATCAATCTCCTGCCGTGTCTCCTGTCCAGTACAGAGTGTGTTCAGCTTGTCAAATTTACACAAATCTCCGATCCTGGCAGTGTGACTCTGAAGTGCTGTACTGTATGTTTGTAAGTAAGTAACAAACACAACAATGCCGATGAAAGATTTTGCACCGTCAAAGGCTCCTGCAGTAGCTCCCAAAAGGCAGAGGAAGATGCTAACCATCACACAAAAAGCTTCTGGACATGCCAAAGGAAGGTAGAAGTTACCGTATTTTCCAGATTATAAGGCACATTAAACGAAAACATTCAAATAAGTCAAACTTTACTCATTTATTCTTCTTGCTTCCTCTACTTCCGTACCATTGATTCATTATTGATTCATTAATGTTGAATTCTCTGGCAGCTGCTCTATTCCCATGTTCTGGAGCTGAAAACAGGGTTTGATCTTTGGTTTCATTCTATGATACTGGACTTATTTTTCTATGAAGGTTTGAACTTTGAGAGTGTAAACAAGAGAGAAAAGTGTGAAAATGTTCATGCCTGTCTGAGAAAAGAGTATAAAGTGTGTAGTGAGGAGTTTCTTAAAACATCTATAATAGTTGTAAAAAAATAAATAAATAAAGTTGGCTACTTCGCGCCTTTCACCTGTCGCGGTTTGTTTTTAGAATGTAACTCCCGCGATAAACGAGGGACGACTGTATTTAAAAAGTGCTATATGTCAGTTAACAAGCTGGATCAGCCATTCAACTTGGTTGATCATCAAGGCCCCACAAAGCCTTTCTGTGACATTACCCTCACACAGCATTGATTGGGAGTCCTCTGTCAAAGTTTCTGTTTGGTTCTAAAAAGCTGATGATTTTGTGATACTCTGCTCTGAGCTGCTTGGGTGTTATTTCCACGGTTTGCCTTTTTGACGTTTGTCAGAAGCAGACATGGGGTGTGGTTTTGGTGCACGCCGATCTATTGGCTAAGAACAAAAGACCTACTGCTCTCCCTTCCTCAGTGGAACTAGAGCTTAGTGGAGCTCAAGAGTTGTAAATATAAGAGGAGAGGAAGACTGTTTACCCTCATTCCTAGTTTCTTTGTTATGAAATGGCTGCAGGTAATACAGAGGTTAGCACGGTCTTATTTGGTTTTTGGCAAACTCCACCATGACTTTCCTGTCTCAGGGTGAACGGAAACCCATCACTGGTCCCTGTCATGTGGTTAAGCTAGAGATTCATTGGGTTTGTACAGAACATCTGATTTATTACAGAGGTTGTGGGCAGGTTAAAAGCTGTGGTCCTGGTGATTGAGCATGCGGTTGTGTGGAAGTTTGGGAATGCACCAGATCACGGATCAGAAATGAAAGGATGAATCATTATCAGTAAGAGCCTGATGACCAAACTCACTACTGTTGTTTCTCTTCAACAGTGTAAACACGGGTAGGTTAAGTGACACCGTGTCCTTGTTGGACTCTGTAAACAAGGACACAGTATTGTCTGTTAGCATGCAGAGCTACAGAACCTCAAGGATATTTGGCACGTAGACTGGAGCAACTAGGGATCGAACCACCAACCTCCTGAGTAGCATATGACCCGCTCTGCATCCTGAACTACAGCCGCTCCATACATGCTTGCAAGCTTGTATTAGTAGATGTGGTGCAGCCCAGCTAGCTTCTATTTGTGCTGTGCTCCCATAGAAGGTAGCAGAGGCAGCACGTTGAATGTGTGTGGCTTTGAGAGTGTTTGACAGATTGTTAACATCAGTTCATTTTTCCCGTTTCTCTGCCAGGGAGAGTGAGAGAGAAGGAGCATTTAATGGGAGAAAAACAAAGTTTCACAAGGCTGCTTTTCTTATCGTTTAACATCAGACTTGACAGACATATGAAAGGATCTTTCGCCTCCAACTTACTTTTTCTCACCGTTATCACAGACCTCTCCCATCAGGACTTCATGAGGTGCAGATGCCATCATTATTAAGTGTTTCATGTGGTTTGGTTTCACTGTTGCTCCACTGAGAGAAGCCTTAGCCTCAGCTGCTCGCCCTAACAAATCAATGGGAAAAATATCCTGCCAGCGGGATTACATATCAGCAACAGGAGAGAAGAGCCTCAATTAATTTAGTGCAAACACATCTGAGCCCGGTGTGAGGTGTAACAGGACTCTGCTCTGAATATCAACTGCAGTTTGTTATCAGCAATGCCACTGTAAATCTTCGTTGTTTATTAGCCTTCCCCAGTAATGACAGGTTAGGCAGTCCCACTACACAGAAATACACAAAATGAGAATCTGCGACTTCTAAAAGAATTTAATTATTTGATAGTGCTTTGAATTGCTGTAAAAGAGCAGAGACTTTATCAGAATCATGTTCCTTATTAGGTATTTATCAGTACTAAAGTGTCTTATCAGGTTTGGTTATTGCAGCGACCTGTTTCTAGATAACATATACATTTGGGAGTTTTGACCATTCCACAAAGACAGTTGCTTTCTGTTTCATGTAAACTATCTTTTTTGAATTGGAGCTAATTGTGTAAACGGCATTACATTTCAAAGGACACCTATCCTTAGATTTCATCTTCAGAATCAGAGTAATGGCTTCATGCACGAACAGTTTGAGAAAACCCAAATAATACTTTCTGCTGGCAGCGTCTCTAAATCATCACAAAGTTCTCGCTTTGTCTTTGGGAGACTGCAGATGTACAAGATGTGTGATAGTGTGTCTTTAAGCTAAACAGAGTGGTATTCATGAAGCACTTTTTTTGTTTGTTTGTTTGTTTTTTGTTGGCTTATCGGAGCGGTTTATGAATCTGGGCGGTGTCTTTATGTCATGTGGAGATGCACATGAACGCCAGGTAACAGAATTGTTCCAAAACACTGGGACATGCAGGGAAAGGTAGGTGTTGTTCCCAGCTTCTAGGGTTACCAAATCACAAATTAGCATATTTTCTGCACTATAAGGTGCACTTAAAATCCTTTAATTTTCTCAAAAATCATCAGTGCACCTTTTGTATGAATTCTGGTTGTGCTTACTGACCTCGAACTAGGGCTGGGCGATATGACCCAAAATTCATATCTCGATATTTTTTAGCTGGATGGCGATATAAGATATATATCTCGATTTTTTTTTTTTTTTTTTTCTTTTAAAGCCATAAGTTAAGAACAAAAAGAGAGTTCTTAGTCACACTGTGTCCCAGCTGTCACACGGGCACTTTTATTTACATACAGCGTAGATGTACATGAAGAAATTACTCAAAAATAAATTATCAGCATTTATTAAATAATCATGGTCCATAAATAAAAGAAAACAATGTTGTTTTTGTGCATAACAAAAAGCTCACAATTGTGCAGTCAAAATGTAAACTAATAGACGCTGAGCATAATAACAAAGAGATTTCACAGCTGCACCACGTCTCTG
The DNA here is from genome assembly GCF_041146795.1 of Maylandia zebra. Lineage (NCBI taxonomy): Eukaryota > Metazoa > Chordata > Actinopteri > Cichliformes > Cichlidae > Maylandia > Maylandia zebra. The sequence continues at coordinate 2,059,527 of NC_135180.1, read as the reverse complement.
AACAGGTGCCATTTGTGGTCCTTATACACACACAGTACGTATCACTCCGCGAGGCTCCTCCCCGGTAGCCGTAATCCTCCGACAATCCATCAAGCGGTGCAGCTCCGTAGCTTAGCAAAGTCATATTAAAACATTTGACAGATTGCCGAGCGCTGTGTACCACATAAAATCGGTTCGCGGTCAGTAAGCACAACCAGAATTCATACATAAGGCGCACTGTCGATTTTTGAGAAAATGAAAGGATTTTAGGCCGTGCAGCCCCTCCTGGCTGCATGTCGTTAGCACGGTTAGCTCGCTAACACGTTGACGCCGTCCAGCCCCACGCACGGTAACTCGCTAACGGAGATTTTCCGCTTTCATCTTGTTATTGCCTGCAGGTGAAGTTATGGGGGAGGCGGAGTTGTGTTCAGTGAAGGAGAGGCCAGGCCGAGTAACGTTGCGTAGAGACAAAAGTGGACGAAAGAGAGGCAAACCTGCGGCTCCACAAGTATAATTATACCGTAACATAGACTATATCGATATGAACGATATTGTCACATCTTATATCTCGTATGAAAATATATCGATATTTTTAAAAAACTCGATATATCGCCCAGCCCTACCTCGAACCAATTTTGTGCTACACGGCGCTCAAAACATGTCAAAAAATGTTCTTGTGCGACTTTGGTAAGCTACGCCGCCGCACTGCTTGATGGATTGTCAGAGCATTACGGCTACTGTAGTCAGGAGCCTCGCGGACTAATCTGGGTCCTAAACTCCGTCAGCTTCAGGTCCCAAAGTCAAATGAACACTGCAGCATCACTGAGAGTTAAAATCTGTCTAAAGTCTTTCATCTTTAATAAAATGATCAGCATTGCTGCTTTACCAGGTGTAACAATTAAGTTTAACATCCAGGCATCCATGAAAACAGAATTTATTAAATTTAACGGAGATGAAGTTAGCAGGAAGTTAGCTCGCTAGTTTCCTGCTAAGCATGATATAGCATGTTCTGACTGAGAGATTTCTGAAAATATTCAAACGTACGGCTCTGCTATCACTTCCAACATAAATGAAGACGGGAAACTAAACAGAAGTGATATGTTGTTGTTTCTGGATAATGACAATGACCATAAATCATCACATAGTAGAAGTCAGGTGTACAGTTTTGGTTCATTAAATAATTCAGAACTCACTCAGTGTAGCCGTTTTATTAGCGGTACCGTGAGGACTCATTTGTTGTTTTTCTCACCTTCCACGTCTTTAACGCTTCTCCATTTCTCACCCTTACTTCCTTTCAGCTCTTGTGAAACTTTTCTGGTCTGATTGTTATCAGTTGTTTAAACCAACTTTCAGCTGCTTCTCTCTCTGTGCCGCTCTGTCAATTTAAAGTGTCAATTTAAATTTATGTAACCTCAAATGAATTAATGCGATGATTTAGAGTTTTTCGTAAGGAGAAATCTCAGTACAACCTACACAGATTGGTAATGTTGAAATGCCAGTGACGATCAGTAGGAGAAATTTACCTTTAAGTGCAGTTGCAGCAGTCTTCAAAGGTGTTGGCCACCTACGATGCTTTGTGACTTCCCCCTGACCTTTAACACTGAATCACTGAGCACACAGATGTGAGATTGTGTGGGTGCGGTAGTTATGAGTACCTGTCGGCAGAGTCACCTGCTTTAGAATATATGAACCTAATGTACGTTGTTTTCATAGCTGAGCTTATTTATCACCTTTTTCCACGTCCACCTGCTCGGTTTGACTCGTACCCTAACTTGATAGTAGATTTTTTTTGAATTTAAGTAATTTTGTAACAATTATTAAATAGATTCCAGATGACTTGCACGCGATGGTGAAGTGGTCCTTTACAAGCTCATTGATATATAATTTTTAATTTTGTATTTATTTAGTTTTTTGGGTGTGTGTAAGCTACTGGGATTGGTCTGATATTTAAAAGATGTTGTTTATCAATGTCCTTTTTCTTTCTGTGTAAACCTCCAGTTTGCTCGCCTCAGAGAGTTGGCAGTTTGAAAATGACGCAATGTTAGTTGCATTGAGCTGGCGTAATGCTCTGAGGAAATGTTGACCACAAGCAGTCAGCTTTAGTCTGGGTTCAATCTTCTCCCCAAGTAAAGATTTCACATGTGAACGTAGTGGGATATCAAAAGAAAAGCTACAACCTCACCTTGTTTGAATGAGGATTTGTATCGGACAGTTATGCCACTATGAAACTGACTTCAGCCCTGGAGAGCAGTGGACTGGAAAATAGTTTGACTGCAGTGTAGGGCTGGGCCATATTATACCGTTCACGGTAATACCGGTATAATGTTATGCAACGATAGGAAAATGAAATATCGCGATAGAATGGGAGTAAAACGCGCATGCGCAGTGCCTTTGTTTTCATACGCACATGGCCGATTGTTGAGTGAAACAGATGAACCAGAATTGGTTTGTAAAAATGGTGCAACTTCCGTGATGTGGAACTGGTTTGGTGTTTGTCCGTCAGATACACAACAAAGCACATTTTTTTTGCAGAACATGCAAGCGGCCGTTGTTATTGTCGTATTTGTCGGACTAAGATGCTTTTAAATCTGGGAGTAATCTGGGTCCTAAACTCCGTATTCTTCAGGTCAAACAACACTGCAGCATCACTGAGAGTTAAAAACTCTCTAAATTCTTTCATCTTTAATAAAACGATCAGCATTGCTGCTTTACCAGGTGTAACTATAAAGTTTAACTTCCAGGCATCCATGAAAACAAAAGTTATTACATTTAACGGAGATGAAGCTAGCAGGAAGCTAGCGGAAGTTAGCTCGCTAGTTTCGCTAGTTACCTAAGCATGATATTGCATGTTCTGACGGAGAGATTTCTGAAAAAAATCAAACGTACAGCTCTGCTATCACTTCCAACATAAATGAAGACAGGAAACTAAACAGCAGTGACGTTTGTAGGGTTACTGAAGTTGGGCTAGCTGGTATATAATGATGTGCTACGTGATCGCTAGCGACACAACTATGTTAGCATAACATAAACAGTGAAGCTGGAGGACGAACACTAACACTTTTCCACTTATAAAAGTTAACGTGAAGGTTCTTCATGGTTAGAGACAAATGCAATCGCATGGCAGGATGCTGTAAACGGATCAAACTTCAGTCAGGAGAACAACTGAGATAATCCATCCACAATACGAGGTTAGTCATTAATATACTGCAACAACATGGGAATAGAGCAGCTGCCAGAGAATTCAACATTAATGAATCAATGGTACAGAAGTGGAGGAAGCAAGAAGAATGAGTTTAATAAAGTTTGATTTATCTGACTGCTTTGTTTCGCTTAATGTGCCTTATAATCCCGTGCACCTTATGGTCCGAAAAATGCGTACTGCACACTGCAGTTTAATGTTGCAAAGCACCTCTTTTTAACTTCAGTGGATATTATACATGGTTATGCTCAGGATATGTCAGCCCATTTCTACTGGAAATGCCTTTTGGTTAAACTTTCAGCAAGGAATTTGCATTTGCACTGTTACATTTTTATAAAGCTTTAATGTACATAAAAACCAGCTTCTTGTTTAAGTGAAAATAAATGGAAGGTTGTCTTTTTGCGCTAGTAATGTTGTGGAGTTGTATTTTGTCTCGCATCAATTATATCGTCAGTTATATCGTTATCGCAAATTTTCAAATATATATCGTGATAAATATTTTTGGCCATATCGCCCTGCTCTACTGCAGTGTCTCCAGTCTCGGATGAACTGCACCGTTAAGCTCATACAGGGATGCGTTTGCTCGGGTCGTTCGCATATCTGCTGTTGCAGCGTAACTTTGGCCCGACGCTCGTAACATAAGTGAGACTGGCTGGGTGGGCATCGTATACCCGGAGTTGGGGTTTTGACCATTGCACAAAATTGTCTCTGAGTCTGTACGCGTGCTGTGGGGAAAACCCTGTTCTAACGTTTGACTCTGTGGTTTATTTTGAGCTTTCTTTTACTTGACGTTCTTAAACTCATTTGCAACTTAAAACAGATCTGCAAGACAAACGAATTTAAGAGCAGCGCGTGAATAAAAGGTTTGACGACATTAAGCCCACAAAGCCCGGCAGAGCCGGTACCAGGACCGTGACCTCGGGTAAAGTGAAAGAAAACATGTTTCTAGTGTCCAAATCAGCAGCACTGTTCCTGTAATCAACATTTAAAGCTTTACTGGGAAACCGCAACCGCGGTCTTTCATCAAAGCACCAACAAACTTTGACATGAAGGAAAGCGAACTTTGTACCTGCTCCATCCACCACTGTTTGCTTTACATAGATAAAAATCTGCAGGAAGTCTCCAGAAGTTGTGTTAAAATATGCAGATTAACTGTTAACTTACCAGGGGTGGGTCTAAAGGGGGGCATGGCATGCACTAAACCATATTTATTTTGAAGTTTTCATAATATTTTTCAGACTGAAAGGGAAATAATATCAAACATTGTTAATTAAATAGTGTTAAAAATCTAAAAATTAAACTGATGAGAGGGATTTTAGGTTAGGCGGTGAATTCTTGTTGATGTTAATGAACGTCTGCTCCATCATAATGTCTTGTTTTCAGCAGCACAAACTTTGCATCAAAGCACAGGGAAAACTTCAGTATGCTGCTATGCTCACATGCTCCTTTATAGGCTTACAGGCAGAAACTCACTCATTGACCTGCACACTTAAACACACAGCCAAACGCGCACAATGACTCATAAAGCTTTCCAACAAGACAGAGTAAACATGCTTTTTTTTTTTTTTAAGGCCTCAGTTTAGATTTCATATTTATTTTACAGTTAATTTTGAAGGGGGCGTATTTTTTTCTATTCTGAATATTTATCATTGCTCATTAATAAGACAAAAGTATTTATCAGATTAATCGATGGAATAATTGATAGATTAATCGATAGCTTCAGCACTAATTTCATAACCAAACCGCGTCCATGCTTCTCAGCTAACCCCACGTTTAGAAAAACGCTCCTCAATTTCCTTTGGCTGGTTCTTCTGTGTTGCCATGGTGACTATTTGAAACCGTCATGTAAAGCAATTAAAAAATATTGCAGTAAACGGTGTATTTTGCAACGGCACAAAATAAACGGGGAAACGAGAGACGTTTTAATACCGTCATCCACAACGTCATCACATCCCAGTCTGCAGTTGGCTTTGGGAGAAATGAAACCACTAATCAATTAGAGAAAGAAGATGATGATGATGATGTTGTGTCTGGTGTTCCAGACGATGATGCATCCAAATGGCACTGATGATGATGCAAATGTGGAGATGGCTGCATTGGGTTCTGCCTGTCCCGTGCTGGTGTCGCAGTCCCCGCTGTTCCACTGCTGTGGACTGATGCTGTCATAGGCAGCTAACCATCGTGCTCATATGAGGTGGAATCTATGTAAACAGACTAAATAGTTAATACAGGTATGAGGCTAGGTGCTAAAGAGCATTGATCAAAAAATTTAATGGCAACCTGAATCTTCTTTGGCGTTAAATGGTAAATGGCCTGTATTTATATAGCGCTTTACTAGTCCCTAAGGACCCCAAAGCGCTTTACATATCCAGTCATCCACACATTCACACACTGGTGATGGCAGCTACACTGTAGCCACAGCCACCCTGGGGCGCACTGACAGAGGCGAGGCTGCCGGACACTGGCGCCACCGGGCCCTCTGACCACCACCAGTAGGCAACGGGTGAAGTGTCTTGCCCAAGGACACAACGACCGAGACTGTCCAAGCCGGGGCTCGAACCGGCAACCTTCCAATTACAAGGCGACCTCCCAACTCTTGAGCCACGATCGCCCCACGATCGCGTTAGACAAAACTGGAGCAGCCACAGGATGTTTCGGTGAACGTAATATGAATACATAGATAAAAATCTCTGATGCAGAGTTTTTGCTTCAGTTAAGGTTTTATTGCACTAGGAGACAAAGGCATTCAGTATTGTATCTCCTGGATGAGGTGTGTGTTCATCTGTATGTGCGCAGATGCACACAAAGATAGTGGTAGTTTATGGGTGAGTGTGTGTCTGTGTGCCTTTAAAAGAGCATGTGATGACGGCAATGAAGAGAGAGACCAGTCAGTATTCTCCGAGCGCAGATCTGAGGTTTGGCCTGTGCTTTGTTGCAACATTTCGTTTCATGTTCTGATTGTGTAGATATTAATAATTAGTGTTAATAATAATTCAGTGCCCAGCCTAACAGCCTCTGGTCAGTGGCTTACTGGCACGTGTGCTTTTATTGGCCCACAAAAAAGAATGAGCTTTTTATATGCATGTTATTTGTTACTGCAGTTTAATATATTTTATATTCGTCTAAATCTACAAAATAATCTACTAAAGCCTTGAATTAAGACTCCATGCCCCCATTTAGATTCACCCTCTGCTTATCGCAGGTGACACTGGCATATAAAGTAAAATAGCTGCTGTCAGCCTTCAGCAAGCTGCCTGGTCCGACTAAGTTAGCAGTTCAGCTGTGTACGTATGCTTTCATTGGAACAGCTGTGCTATGGATTTACTGCTGTGTAAAACAAATGGCAGAAAGTTCACATGAGTTTGCACATGATGATTCATGAAGGACCTGCATGAGCTTTTTCCCAGGAGTAAAGGTTTTGATGGTGATTACAGTATAAGTGTGGGTGTTTTGGATGTTTCACATTCAATGCTAAACTATGATAGCATCATCTTCACTGCTGCTGTTGTGTTATCAGTGTCTTTGTGGAGAAAGCTGTGGGCCGCGTGAGTTTATGGTTGCCGTAGTTTTATTCACATGCATGCTCCTCAATCTGTTTCTGCTGTAACACTCACGGTTACATGGATTAAACAAAACGTCAGTTAATTGATGAATCATTGCTGCTCTGCAATGCACCAACCGCACATGTGCACCTAGCAATGAACCTCAAGCAGACTTCAAAGAACCATAACAGGAATGACTACTCAGTGCTGTCTCTCCCTGTGTCAGCAGCAGAGTGTAGCTGAGGCCTAAGTGCTCAAAGCTCCTGTACAGGTTTGACGTTGATGTTTCCAGACAAAAGGTTCCCGAGGCCAAAAGTCCAGATACCTTGGATGCAAATGGCTTTAAAGACAGAAGATCATTTTATTTAGACAGTCTACTGGTATTGTTAACAAGACTGAATATGTGGTTTGAAAGTGAGGATTCACTTTGCCCCTGCCTGCTGTGGATTGCCTGAACCCTAACATCTTCCTCTTCCAGTACGGCCGACTGTGGCTGTTCTGCCAGCACAGAGAAAACGCTCCAGCAAATATGCTGTATTCAGCCTGCAGCTTTCACTTGTCAAAAACTGCCAGCCTGCCCACTGCAGTATGTATGAGCAGGATGTGTGTATTCACTGAATGCATGCACACATTGTCCTTTCTGCAGAATTAGCATGAGTGGCTGCCCATATCATAATTAGAGGTTGACAGATAAATGTCGCAGATGAAATATGTGCCGCCAGAAATTCAAAGCTGGGATGCAGCTTGGACACATTTGTTGTGTATTCTTAGTCTGTTATTAGCAACTCGTTATTTCTTTCAACAAACTTTGACTTGCAACACTTTAAGGTCCACTAGAGTGTTGCAAAAAACAGGCAGAGCTCGTTTAGTTTGCTTCACCCTGCTGGTCGGCAGGACATCGACCCCAAATTTGTAAATACGATAACTCGAGAACGAGGCGAATCTGGACACAAATGATTCTTTTCAGTTCTGTCGTATCAGTGTTTCCTGTGGTGCGACCAGATCTCAATGTGTCTCTTCTCTCCACCATGCAGGGCTCATGGAGCTGGAGACCAGACACCTGCTGTGCACCAGGGAGCTCGATCCATGCCCGGTTCCCAGTAAACAAACATAAAGGGTGGGAACCTTACTGGCCCTCTACTTCCTTTACCCCCATACCCAAAAATCGCCCCTGTGGTTATCTTGTCCTCTCCCTTCTGTGGCCCCAGCATGATTGGCAAGCTGAAACAGAACTTGCTGGTGGCCTGTCTGGTCATCAGCTCGGTCACAGTTTTCTACTTAGGCCGCCATGCAATGGAGTGTCACCATCGCATCGAGGAGTACAGCCAGCCAGGAGGAATCCTGCCTTTGTCTGGGCTGGGAGGCAGCATGCGGACCACCTTACGGACAGGCCAGAACCTCAGCATGCCGTTCATTTACAGCAAAGACATGCCGCTCATTTTCATCGGTGGCGTACCCCGTAGCGGGACCACACTAATGCGAGCTATGCTGGACGCCCACCCCGAGGTCCGCTGTGGTGAGGAAACTCGCGTCATCCCACGCATCCTGGCCATGAAACAGATGTGGAGCCGCTCGGGTCGGGAGAAGATGCGCCTGGACGAGGCTGGCGTGACTGACGAGGTGCTGGACGCCGCCATGCAGGCCTTCCTGCTGGAAATAATCGTCAAGCACGGTGAGCCCGCCAACTTTCTGTGCAACAAGGACCCATTTGCACTGAAATCTCTTTCCTACCTGGCCAAAATATTTCCCCGTGCCAAGTTTGTGCTCATGATTAGAGACGGTCGGGCTTCGGTCCATTCCATGATCTCGCGAAAGGTGACCATTGCTGGGTTTGACTTGGGGAGCTACAGGGACTGCCTGACCAAGTGGAACCGGGCCATAGAGACGATGTACACTCAGTGCCTGGACGCTGAAGACAAATGCCTGCCTGTGCACTATGAACAATTGGTGCTGCATCCTGAAAAATGGATGAGGACACTGCTGAAGTTCCTTGATATTCCCTGGAATGATGCCGTTCTCCACCACGAGGAGCTCATAGGGAAAGCTGGAGGAGTGTCCCTCTCCAAGTAAGTAATGCTGATGGCATTCCTACAATTTTCCTTTCCCAGCCCTGTGTTCTGTGCTTTTACTTTGAAAGGAAACATCTGGTCTGGATAATGTCAATCTAACGTTGTTTTTCTTTTGTTGTTTTGTAAAAATTCTTAAACTATAGACTTTTGGGAGAAAAACTGTGAATGTTTCATGGCAAATGTGATCAGTTGTAGCTCAACTTTGACTACAGTTACAGTAACTAAACTAAAATGTCGGAGTGACACATCATTGGCTGATGTGTCTTTGATCCCTTTTGTTTGTGTCTGCAGGCGACCGTTTTGTTAACATGCAGGGTAAGCTCTTTCATTACAGCACAGCTCTATACGACGCCTTTTCGGGAAAATCTCTTCGTGCAGTTTGCTCAAACTCAAACACCTCCTTTCTTCACTTGTGTGTCTGTTGTGTTAGGACTGAGTGCACTAATGAGTAAAATGGGTGTCTGTGTGTCTTATGCTGAAGACGCATTTTGGGGTAGCTGAGCTGCTTCCAGTGCTCTGTAGCTGTTACTAGCACAGCGCACGCTGAATCATCATCCATCTGTGTTATGTTATGATTCATTTCCAGCTCGCTGCTCTGAGGATCGTTGACGTTTTGGACATTTAACCCCGTTGAAATGTAGTTTATCAAAGCCGTTTCCCCTTTTATCCATGTATGTAGCTACAGTTTCTACACAACCTTCTTTCTACAGCTGCATTGCTGAAGCTCTGAAGCTAAATGTTTGGTGATGCAAGAAGCTGTAAATCGTGTCTGGCCCACAAGCTCCACTTGGTGAGCCAGGCTTGTCGTATATCACATTCCCACTGCAATAGAAATGCGCTTGGGAGCGCCCATGTCGACTTGGCTTTCAACTACTTAGCCTTGAGGGAGAGAATGTATGGATTGACTATTAAGGTAAAAGGACTTGTTGGTGAGCAATGTGTGAAGTGAAACGTCATGTTCTATATAATCTGAGTTCTTGATGGTGTTAAAAACAGGGCCTTGAAACGTATCCTCCCTGTTCCACTGTTATATTTCACTACAGATGAAACATCCTGCAGCTGCACACAGTGAGACTCATCATTAGTGACTTGAAACATATGAGACGATGTCTGCATTGCTGCACTGTGAGCACGTTTGCCTAATGGCCCTGCCTGGTGTCAGAATTGTTTTGAATACTCTGCTATGGGAGGCTGGCCTCTGGAAGTTTTTGAGGAAACTTTTCTCTGTCTGCTTCATATTACCCCCAACCCCCTTTGCTACCACGGTCTTCCTGCCACATGGTAGAAAACACTCCCTATTCTCCAGGAGATATTTAGGCCGCATTTTGTTATTATCCCTCTATGAGAACACTTCCAAGTTTCTGTTTAAAATGCTTTGCGTCTATTGAGCAGTAACTGCCCATCTTTACTGTAATCTTCTGTGAAGACATCCAACTTCCTCTGTCGTAAGATGCGAGGGCCGAGTTCTTTCCTGCCAAATGGAAATTGGTAACCGGCCGTCTTCTTTCTTTTAGGTTTTACATTTACAATAAACAATATTAGTTTTAAGGAACGGTGAACATGTAGGCGAGAGGTCAGTAAAGTTCAGTTATGCCCAGTTTAGAATTGGATAGGATCAGGTGGGTCAGGCCTGCAGCTCATTTCCATTTGTGGACAAAACGCTGACTGCATTCAAAATAATTCATATTCTAAATACACATAATACATCTAATATTTTCCGTGTATACAGTTATTTCACACTGAAAGTTCTTTCCGTTGGAGGGCAGTTTTTCCTCTGCCCTCAACCAGTGCTTTTAGAGCACTGAGATTCTTTATCCAGATCTGAGATGTACTGACACACGTGTTTAAACCAAGTCTTTGTCTGAAGGGCTGCTGTGGCACAGTGGGCTGATCAGGTCACCCACTGATTGGGAGGTAGGTGTGTGTGTGTGTGTGTGTGTGTGTGTGTGTGTGTGTCATAAAATAAAGCGTTGTATGTATGTGCATCTGAATGGATAAATTGATTATTACTCAATGAGGTTAGAGCTCTATATAAACACCTTCACCATTTACTTTACCAAGGAGTCCACACTACATAAGCAGGAGACTGACCTGGGGCCAGTGAGTGGGTGTGAAGCTCTGTGTGCTTTTAAGTGCTTTGGTCAGTAAGGCTGTAAAAATGCTGTGTTAGTAAAGTTCAAATGAAGCCAGGAAGCAAAGCTGGAAGAACAAAAATGCCTACTATAATTTTTTTTGTCAGTGTCACTGCCCTGTCATTAAGATGAAGGGAGATCCACGTAACTAGGTTTATGTTCCATTATATTAATGTGGTGTTTAAATATATCCACATTTCTCCTGCAGCTGCTCTATTTTTGCAAAAACGTGCAAGTGTCTTGTTAAAGTTATCCCGTCTATCTCAAATTGAAAAGACACTAATAGATGTATTAAAGCCCTGAAGACTAATTTGTAACTTTTTAAAAAGATTGATACAGTTAAACGTCTGGATTTAGGTTTCATCTTACATTATAAACAGAATAAACCATGATGGCTTCGTGCTTTAAACCAAGCAGTGAAACTAATGTCAGGTGCTTTCATGCGTGCTGTGACGCAGGCTTGGATACAACAGAGACTCCCGAGTGTCCTTCAGCCCTACTGGTACAACTCTGATGACTAAATGACAAAGGCAGAGGTCCTCAGAAAGGCCAAAGTACCTGTGTCTCTCAACGACTTTCAGTTGTGTCCAGACGGTGGAAAAATTCTCCTCAGTGGTTACATCTGAGTTAAACAAGCACCGAGTGCTTAAGCCTGTTTATTATACAGGTACAGGAAGCTACAAAACCTGAATAGAAAGAAAAAAGAGGCCAGAACAGATCAAATGTCTGCACCAGGTAAGGGTGTGGTAAGACCTCTTTGGGGTTTGCTGATCTGCAGCCATTTAGAGCGCACATCAGCCCCTCACAAATTGATTCAGCATCAAACATTAATGAATGGGGACAGGAATCAGAACCCTGGTGATAATGTGGAGACACTGCTTTGTCCTTTTCTTTGGAACAAACAGAATCAGGGACAAAGTCCAAGACGTAGCGGGAATCTACAGAGTTTACATCACTTTACAAGATGATAGATTTAATCAAATTATACTGTTTCTGTTGGTGTCTGTTACCTGCTAAATTTGTTTTTATCTATCATCCAAACACGAGATTTCAGTTACAATGCTGTCTGTCCAGTGAGTAATGATCACGGTGCAGAAAATCATGTCAGTGAAAGAAATCAAAGCAAATGTGAAAATGCCTCATTTACAGTTGCTGCTGATTCGTTCTTCCCGTCATTGAACAGAACAGACGGAGAGAGCAAGACTGCTACATTTTAACTTTTTGTCAGCTACTTTTCAGAGAAAGTGTTACCAAATAGGTTATGATGAGCCACTAAATATAGTGACAAACTTGCTAATTTGGTAATCAAGGGGTGAACTGATTATGAAGTGTGATGATCAGCAGGGTTGGCTAATGAACTCAGTGCTTTTTAGAGTACAACCGAGTTAGATGAATGCTTCCAAGCACTGTCTCACACTTGGCACTGAGGTCTAGCTTTTCCTGCTAGACCTCCGTGCAGCGTTCTTTACTGGTGACCATAATATTCTATTAGAGCGAATAAAGCATGCTGTAGGTATGTAGTTCCTAGAGTATTTAAAAGTAGAATGGGAGGCAGAGCCTTCAGTTTTCAGGCCCCTCTTCTGTGGAACCAGCTTCCAGTTTGGATTCAGGAGACAGACACTATCTCTACTTTCAAGGTTAGTGTTGGCGACTTTCAAGCCTTTGAGTCGCCGAGCAGCTGAATGGGGGAATAATGTTGACGCGCCCGCTGTTTAAAACGTTAGTCAAAGTTCCAAGTTAAAACTCCTTTATTTGTTATCAAATCCTTAAAATCCGTAGAAAAACAGTGATCAAAACATTCCAAGCTTGAGCGGTCAGCAAAAGTCGACTTCCCCCATCACCCACTCATTCACAAAATTTCCCTCGGGCCGTGAACAGGTGATATAGCAATCACTATTACTGACACCACGTGACCCAAAGCTACGCCTATCCATAACAGTTAGGCTTCAAACTTTCCTTTTTGCTAAAGCATATAGTTAGGGCTGGACCAGGTGACCCTGAATCCTCCCTTAGTTATGCTGCAGTAGGCTGCCGGGGATTCCCATGATGCTCTGGGTGTTTCTTCTTCACTCACTATGTGTTAACAGACCTCTCTGCACTGAATCATACTTGTTATTAAGCTCTGGCTCTCTTCCACAGCATGTCCTTGATCCCATCTTCCTTCTCTCACCCCAGATGGCCCCGCCCCTCCCTGAGCCTGGTTCTGCCGGAGGTTTCTTCCTGTTCAAAGGGAGTTTTTCCTTCCCACTGTCGCCAAAGTGCTGCTCATAGGGGGTCATAGGGTTTTGTTGATTGTTGGGTTTTTCTGTGGGCGCTGTATAAATAAAATTGAATTGAAAGAGTGAAGCTGGTTTTATGATGGGCAGAGCTAGCATGTTCAGGGCCTGCCAGTCTGCCTGCGGTGAGCTCTGTTGTCAGATGGAGGCAGTGTATAAAATCTGTTTGTGTGAGCCAGCTGCAGAGGAGAGCAAAGTTCTTGCATACAAAGAGTTGAAGTGAAACGGTCTTTGCTCTCATGCTTTATTTTCTGATCTTTGAAGTTTTTTTTTTTTGCGGTTCTCCTGTTCCTTGTAAACTCTATCGCTCCCTGCTCTATTTCTGACCACTTGTCAACCATTTAACATCGGGCAGTAGCATACATCATCCACTTCCTGCGGCAGCGTGTCTTGTGTGGGTGAAGAGCCCCCCCCCGTGTGACGAAGTGTACACAAAAGGACACATTTGTGGGGACTATAAATCAAGTAATGTCAATCCTGCCATGTGTTAAAATCAAACCACCACACAGGACTAGCCAAAAACAACCTCGGGTCGTGTTTAACTAGGTAACCATGAGCACCCCCCCCCCCCCCCCCCCCAAAAAAAAGCAACAAACAGGAGAAAAAAACCCAATGAAACAGAACACTCAGCGGTGTGATGAGGTGATTCCACTGTGATGTAAACTGCCCAACCCTAACGTGCATCCATGAGTAGTTTTTGTTGAGTACACAGTGTACATGTCTGCTGTAAGAGGCTTTGATCCACAGTCGTACCGCTCCCATAAATGGGTTCTGATACGATTTGATGGAAGATGCGGCCAGCCACAAGTAGCCTTCGGGGCAGCACAACTGCCTTTTACCATCACAAACATTTTGGCCCTCCTATCAAGTACTTTGCCCAGAGTGCATTAAAGTCAACCCCCATGACACCTGGCAGCTAAAGGCTCTTTCCCACTCCAACCACCAACAATCCCATCCTCCACCACCCTACAGCATTTGGTCTCTATCTACACAAAAATCTCAATCAGTGGGCAGCCAGGCCCCAGACTGGGACCTTGCCTTAGCATTAACATCAATTACCTAGCGTTAATTTAGTGGAGGCCCTGCCTAGCTAAGAGACCCGCTCCATTACTTATCCCAGAGCACTGAACTGTCTGATCCATCCTCCCCAACTCTCCAACCTATTTGTGATCGAGATGTCTCTATCCGATTCTCTTATTGGCTTTTGGTGATACAGAACACCACCTTGGGTAAAGAGGGCCCAGCACTGAATAATTGACAAGCTGAAGGCCATTAAGAGCATTACAGGATGAAGGGGAGTGGTCATGTGATGGCCAGAAAAGGGTTTTGTCACATCTCATTTAAAGCTGAGAAGAGAAATGCGCATGCATCATTTGTTCATTAGTAAGAGTGCAAATGATTGAATTGTTGTCAATCTTCAGTTATACAGACGGGATATTTAAAACTGAACTGTCTGCCTCATTTATTGTGCCAGTGTCCTACTTATGTGCTCCTTTTGGGGGAAAGTAAATTCTCAAGTTGCATAAAACGTGCTAATTAATTGTAAATTGTGATAAGGAACATTTTCCAAAATAAAACAAGCATCTAAGTGAAAGCTTAGTTATTAACTGCATAAAATACTGGACATGAAAAAACCTCGCTGCATTAAATTACATTATTGTCTGTTGCTAGTAATAGTTTTCACTGGGGTTATGTAATGGGGATTAAAAAATATCTTCATTACAATGTTTAGCTTTCAGCTTAGAGCAGCGGTCCCCAATCCCCGGGCCTCGGACCGGTACCGGTCCGTGGCGCAAGAAAGGTTGGGGACCGCTGGCTTAGAGCAAGAACTAAAGTCAGAGTGCATCATGGTCATCCTTACAGCAGGGAAACACAGAAAAGAAGAAGTTGGGCTAGCTAACAGCACCTTAACCTTCAGAAGTAAAAGCCAATGGACTGCTTTCTCAGAAGGATTTTGGGGGGGGGGGGATTTTTATACGCATATATATACACTTTATAGCCATATAGTGAAGTGACCATACGACCATGCTGTTTTCTTTTACCATATACTTTCCTTCAGTTTATGGGATTTATATGGCAAACTGCACCATATGTGTTTTCATAATGCTTGAGTATTAATGTATGGCTGGTCTATGTAAGTTTGAGGTTTGCAGAACTTCAGCATGACTTCAGAACCGTGAGACACAGATGTACTCCTGTATATACTTGGCGCTTGTATTGGTATGTGTACTATAGAGACCTTTGGGTCTCTTGTCAATAAGGTTAGCTCCATCTAACCTGATGGTGAAGCTCAGCAGCCTTCCCTCTTTATCAGTTTATGTTCCACATCAACACTTAGCCGCCCCTTGGGTCTTGATGGAGTTACCTAAAGTGATTCCCTACCCATTTGTTGCAGAGTGGATGTTTGGATCCTAGCCCGTACCGTAGAAACCATCTCCACCGTCCTCCTGAGATGACAAAACCAGCTCAATCTATTAATCATGCAGGAGGCTATGCCTGTACAGTGTAAAGATTCAATTGCAAAGTAAATGGATTAGAGGAAAGTGAATTGCTGTATTGAAGTATAGAGTCTGACAGGAAACATAAGGATTGAGGGGCTGGACCCTGGATGGTAAATAGACATTGTGGTGTGAGCGTTCTCCTTCTGCCTGCTCTTTAGGTATCGCTGTGCTTGACTGGGCATCAAACCAGTTACAATAATCTCATAAAAGAAGCCATTTTTAAATTTTTGTTGCATGAAAAAGTGATGAAGTGTGGTCAAAGCTGAAGTTCTGTTTTATATTTGGTCATCTGAGTGTAATCTAGCTGAGGCAGGAGAGACTGATGTCGGTGTGTTCCTTTTAGAATAAATGGATTGCTGACCCTGTTACAAAACATGTTCAACTAATCAATAAGGAGGCTGCTTTCACTGGTTTCACAGTTTTAGGCCTTTTTAAAAATGCATTTTGTTTTCTTTAGGTCGGTTGGCTGAAAAGTTCTACTGAATACACTTTTGGCAGTTTTATCGGTGAAAACCCAGCCTGAGCTCTACAAAGATGATATCTTTACAATGTAAACACAATGGACAAGTTTAGTTTCACGTAAACTTGTGTAAAATCTCCTTCTTTCTTTTTTTGTTCTTTTTAAAATTAGTTACATCTGCTGAGTTCCAAGATTCTACAGGCAACGGGGAGAAATAGTAAGCAAATTCATAGAGACAGAAACCTAAACGGTATGAGTTTAGCTGATCAACTAATCTGTTACGCAATCAGTTATAGTTATGCCCTTTAGCTTTATACCTCAGCAGATCTGACCATCAGCCTTGTTCTTGACATCTGGCACCAGTACACTTCTTCATCCCTCAGGCATCCACTCACTCCACAATCATTTTAATCAGTCTGGTTAAAAAGTCGACTGACCCCTCTCCTAAAAATCTCAATACCTCATCTAGACCCAGTGTGCTTCATCTTCTTTGTAGCTACCCTCACTTCCTCCTTACCGATCTTTTGCACTTCATGAGTCATGAACCTCTCTGTCCTCCTTTCTCATTTGCTGCCTTCATAAGCCCCTCATAAACTAAGGAGCTTGGAAAGAAAAGAGTCTAGATTTCTTTAAGTTTCTTGAAGATGTTTCACCTCTCAACCATCTGTCTTCTCTGTCCAAAATGTGAACATTGGGATCATCCAAAGAGTCCTTTAGATGCGGATGTACCTCTCTCTTTGCTTTATCCGCGACTCCACGGACTAACTTCTTTCTTTAACTCCATAAATATCCAAGAAGTTTCAACCATCTAGCTGTTATAGAATTTGGAGCTAGCCCCTCTCCTTCATTACTCCATCCTTTTGTGTAATGTACCAGTACCACGGTTAGCAAAACGGCTCCACAGCATGATGCTACCACCACCATGCTTGACAGTCCTTAGATTTGAAATCCTCACCTTGACTCCCCCAATGATCTCTTGTAACTGTGACAGATCAACCTTTGTATAGAAAAGTTTTATAGCCAGATGAGACTATGTATTTGGCCTGTCCAGCTGAAAATGTTAGTTGACCTTTGGAGCAGGGCCTTCTTTCTCGGGTAACATCCACACCATGGCAATGCAAAGCTGTGGCTGGCGAGTGACAGTAGCGTTTCCAGTAATTTTCAGTTCATGGCAGGCTTGAGTCTTGAGGGTTCGTGGGTTGTTCATCCTGATCTATTGCCTCTTATCTAAGGGTGACAGTTTGCCAAGATCTGAAAGACGACCCAAAGTAGTGACATTTTAAAAGTGTCGAAATGTGAATTTAAGGCATTGTTGAACTCAGCACCAAGTAAAGTATTTAAGTCGTGTCTGTGTGTGTATATTGATGTATTTGTAGGGTTGATTGGACAGACAGCAGCTTCCTCCCTTTGCCCCAAAGAGTTGTGACAGATAGATTCAGGCTATCTTAGACGGTCTGTATGTGTACTGTAAACCAAAATAAATTCGAACTCGTTCACCCAGTTCTTCCACCCTGGAAAAAGAGCATTTCATAGAAACGATTAAAAGCGGCTCATATTACCATGACTTTCATGCTCCTGAGTTTGTATAAACCTCTGATCGGGACTGTACGTGTCATCTGTTAATGTGTGGTCCCATTCTTCATCACTTAAAGACTATTCATCCATTAAAGAAATAAAAGCTAACTGTATGTTATACATGCAACCTGTATATTTTAATGAAAGTTTTTTTCAGTAACTACTTTGAAATATCCTATCTGTCCTTATACAGAAGGAAAAAAGTCAGAATACTGCTTTTTTACAATCTGATAGCACTGAGATTTATTAATTTGAACAACTCTAATATCTAAATGTGTTTTCAGCTGATGCCTGTCAAACTGATTCAGGTCTCTGGCTAATGGTACAGTACTCTATACTAATTTTATTCATGTATCGGGATGCCCTTTGATTTGTTGTGTTTGTGATTTAAGAGAGCAGTTATCTACATCTCCATAGAGCTCAGTGTTCATCTCACTGCTCATCAGTTCTAGTACACTTTGCTCCTTGCAGAAAATAAAAGCTGCAGTCCATCAAGTCCAATCCCCTCACTGGTTGAATATTTAATTTCAGACGATGAATAATTTACCAAGATAATGGTGGATGGAAGAAAAGGCTGAGTGGAGCAATTCATCTTCAACCTAAACAGCAGTTTAATGTTCAGCATCAACAAAACCTAAAATCAGAAAAATCTGCCTGTATGGGTTCATGTTACTTAGAAGAGCTTTGCCGCTACGAAGCACTTAAATTCTGCAGATAATTCAGCATAAAGTCAAAGTATTGAGGCTCTAAAAAAGGTCACAGCCTTTTTTTTGTGATTCCATAGAAATAAGTTATATTATGTGTTTATTGCTGCTTTTTTACTCTTGAGGTTTTCTGTCTGCTACAGAAGTTTTCTAAACAAAGTGAAACGGAGATGTTGGTGTGGAGCAGACATTAAGCCATTAGGGTTGATCCATGTGTCGTTTCCACTGCTGAAAACAGGCACATCAGTGATGTAGATCAAATGAGATGGATGTCGGCTGAGCGATGAAGTAATGGTGTAAAAAGTTATTCATTCATTGTGTTTAACGGGGACCTGCTGGTGACAGAGGCCAGCAGTTCAGCTTTAATAGCGTTTTATAATCCGGTTACAGCCAATTAGATGCTTCCACTGAACAGAAGCGAGTGATGGACTGGTCTGTTGTGAAACAGGACGAGCCATGATGGCAACCTGTGTAAATAATGCTGTGACCTGTGGTCAGCGTGGTTAAATGTGTGCTAACAGTCACTTTGTTGCAAAACGAGGTTCCAACAACGTGCGTACTTGAAATAACACTTCTTTGTGTCCTGTTAGGGTGGAGAGGTCCACAGACCAGGTCATCAAGCCAGTTAATGTGGAGGCCTTGTCCAAGTGGGTGGGAAAGATCCCAGCTGATGTGGTGAGGGACATGGCCGTCATCGCCCCTATGCTGTCCAGGCTAGGCTATGACCCACATGCCAATCCCCCAAACTATGGCCAACCTGACCCCAAAGTGCTGGACAACACTAGAAGGGTGAGTACTAAGCAGACGTGTTCATGATTTATATTCAGTTGGACTTCCATTAGCATCTTAAAATGTTATTTCTAAGTTTTGTAGAGAAATGTCAGAGTACTTTTAGTGGATAATAATAATAATAATAATACTAATAATAGTAATAATGATTGGATTTATATAGCGCTTTTCTAGGCACCCAAAGTGCTTTACAACTCCACTATTCATTCACTCTCACATTCACACACTGGATAAGAAGATGGATGAGAAATGATGTGTTTACTGTTGAGCTTCAGTGACTGGATGAATAACAATTGCCTTTGAGCAACAGTAGTGCTATCAAATCTTTATGCTAAGATAAGCTGACCTAAAAAGGTCCAACTAGCTTCTGGTTATACAGGGTGGGCCATTTATATGGATACACCGTGATAAAATGGGAATGGTTGGTGATACTAAAGTCCTGTTTGTGGCACATTAGTATATGTGAGGGGGCAAACTCCTCAAGATGGGTGGTGACCATGGTGGCCATTTAGAAGTCGGCAACTTTTGTTTTGTCAATAGGAAGAGGGCCATGTGACACATCACACTTATTGGTAATGTCACAAGAAAAACAATGGTGTGCTTGGTTTCAACGTAACTTCTAAATGGCCACCATGGTCACCACCCATCTTGAGGAGTTTGCCCCCTCACATATACTAATGTGCCACAAACAGGACTTTAGTATCAGCAACCATTCCCATTTTATCACGGTGTATCCATATAAATGGCCCACCCTGTAGAATCATATTTAGCATCCAGTCACATCTGTGTCATTGTTCTGATGTTTAGAAACTAAATTCCCTAAAAATGATTACATTCCCCGACAAATGCTTCACCTGACTTATTTTGAGTTTGTCTTTTTCCTTCTTTAAACTCTAAAACCCTGCCTTTGCTGTCCACTAAATGATTTTCATGGTAGGAACAGTGTCTAGAAAGTGTGATCAAACACGATGAGCCTCAGTATTAACAATGTAAATGTGGACACAAACCCAGTATCGTGTCCAAAGACAATACGAAGATACAAGATGAAGTGTATGTTACTACAGCACTCTGTACTGTGCTCACAAGAGATTATGGAATAGCAAATATTTTATATTTTCACTGATTCTGTGATCTTAGTCAAGTTTTAAAAATGAACTGCAATAAAGACATAATGATGTCATCAGAGTTACCTTAGCTTGAGTGTATGGTCTACACCTGGGGTGGGGGAACTCCAGGCCTCGAGGGCCGGTGTCCTGCAGGTTTTAGATGTGTCCTTGATCCAACACAGCTGATTTAAATGTGTTAAGGTTCTCCAGAGGCCTGGTGATAAATTAATCATTGGATTCAGGTGTGCTGACCCAGGGTGAGATCTAAACCCTGCAGGACACCGGCCCTTAAGGCCTGGACTTCCCCGCCCCTGGTCTAGACAAGAAATGGCAATCTGCCTTTACCGAGGACAGTTTGCAGCATGCAAAACTCATTTCTTTGGTCAGTTTCAAATGAATAATTTACATATGAAAGTAAAATCCAAAAATTGCATCTATCTATCTATTAGGGGTGCAACGATACTCGTATCGATATTGAACCGTTCGATACAGTGCTTTCGGTTCGGTACGCATATGTATCGAACAATACAAAATTTTTAATTTATTTTATCAACTTTCCTTCTGACGATGCTGTCTGTGTTGAGCGCTCAGTGGATCTGCGCTCGACAGTGCAGCCTAGGCGGAGTAGTCGAGCGCAGATCCACTGAGCGCTCAACACAGACAGCATAGTCAGAAGGAAGAGCGCAGGGCAAGCTAGCAAGACAGAACTTAGGCTCGTTGCAACATTGCAAATTGAACCTCCCCCACCCTCATTCAGATCTGGCGTTTGGAACTATTTTGGTTTTCATGTGACGTATGACCCTGAAGGTAAGCGAGTCATGGACTAAAGTAAAACAGTATGTTGGATGTGCCACGCAATGCTCAATTACATGGGTGGGAGCTAGTGTGTTAGCACAGTTAGCTCGTTAATGCGTTGACGCCGTCCAGCCCCACCCACGGATAAACTCTCTTTTCCAAAGATGAGTGATTTCTCGATCAGATAGATTTTTTTTTTTTATTACTTTGTTGTTTCAGCAACATTCAATTTAAAAACTGTACTTTTGAGTTAAAATATATATTTATAATTTTAATAAATGACAAATTAAAAAGGCATGAACATTTTTTTAATATCGAACCGTGACACCAAAGTATCGAATCGAACCGTGACACCAAAGTATCGTTGCACCCCTACTATCTATCTATCTATATATGTATCTACAACGAGATGTGTAGTTGAAGTATTAAAAGGGTATAGGATATAGTTGTATGGTTAAGCTTGACACTTGCTTGGGATTCAAAGTCGGGCGATGTTTTTGATCCATATCAATTTTGAATATTCTGCTTTCACATGTCACTCTAATGCAGTAGAAACAGACATTGCACTTTGGAGTACTTTATGTGTATTATGTAACTATTTTTTATTACCATTAAAGCTGCTTCTACTTTACTGCATGAACTACTGCTGCTGTGTACTGTTCCAGTACCACTTTAAGCTTGTGTCCAGAGACACCCTTTTTTATGTCTGTACATGTCTGCTTTCACTGCCTGTAAACAGCCTGACCTGTGGGTAAGAGGAGGGACAGGAACAGAACCACCAAACCAACAGTTCATGGCTGACATCAGATAAACGTGCTGCTGCTTAAGCACTTGCTGTCATAGTCGTATCCTTGCCAGACGTGTAACCCTCAGTAGTTATTTTTGGAGCAGGATATGTTTTATTGAACCCCTTTTCTCAGGCAGTGCTATCAGCTGACGTGCTATCAGCTGACGTGCTATCAGCTGACGTGCTATCAGCCCCACTCTTTGAGTTTTAAACTGCATGTCTGGCGACAGGAATTAATTTTTATTTCAAGGTCTCCCTGTTACTTGGATACCTGTTTTCTCAGTGTGTCAGATTTTCTTTTTGCTAATAAGAGATGCTAGCATCAAGTCGTCATGGAACTAATTTGAGTTATTGTAAGGCATTAGGACCACTGGGAAGACTTGCACTTGGTGCCTGTGGCGTCCGGTACTCAGAGTTTAGAGAGGCTGTGGTTTCCATTAGTGTGAAATTCCATTCTGTGATTGATTGATGGTCCAAGCTGTCTGCTGCTGGTAGACTGGTGTTAGTAGAGTATTGTAATTACTGGTAAGAAGACAAGGTAGACGAGCCGTGCTCCTTGAACTCTTGTTCACAGTTGGATTAGTAGTTTAGTGCTGGAACACGATGAAGACTGCCTCACATGGACGATTAGTGTGTTTTTCCAGGCTTGACCTCTCACCCTATCAGACTGCTGTCCAAACATTTTTGTCTGACTTGTTGCTTCCAAGCTGAAAGCACAGAGCTTTTTCTTCACTGGGTGTTTTTTGTCTGTCCATCTGTGGAGGCTGTCGGCATCCGTGCCACATACTTGTCCATCTCTTCAAACAAACATCAAGGTATTTCCCAAAGTCTTACACCTGGCATTTAAACTATAGAGTTTACCATAAAGTTAAGCTGCTGTGCATCTCATAAGAGTATAAACTTTATACAAGTGTGTGTGATGACTTGGGAAGCCTCTTAAGTAGTAGGTTTAATGTGTCATAAATTGGGAGATCATCTCTCAAGATAACCTGTGGCTAAGTTCGAGCCTAGCATCAGTACCATTTCCAAAGTGTTTCCCTGGTCACATCAAAGCAGAGAGTGAGAATCTGACCTCTCAGTGAGACCTTAGCAGGTAGGCTGATAACTGAGATGCACTCAAAGTGGTGGTTTTGAAAAAGTTGTGTGTCGGGTTTGTGTTTAATGTTTGGATTGCTTTTCCATTTGTTAGAACAGGACTTGAGGGAGAGAAGGCGAAGAATGAATTCATCTTGATGCTATTTTTACTCGTCAGGAGTGTAATGACCTGAATGGAAACATTTTGGAGTATAAGATGTGAGCGGAGAGAGGGCTTTGGCGTGTTTCTTGGGAATAGTCTGTCTGACCACAGAGAGATGGAAACTTTAGAGAAAGATTTGCAAAGCCCGCTTCATGAAGTTTAAAGTGGAAATATTCTATCCAGTCACCGACTTGGTGCAACAGAGTATATAACTGGATCGTCATATTCAGCATATCAATGAATATTAACTGCAGCACACATCACGGATGTGGCTCGCCGATGCTGATGTTTCCATGTTTGCATGCAGCTGCAGTGTTTTTTGTGACGCTCCATTGTAGTGAACAGCTCCTAAAATCGCAACGTTTGCTGCTGTGCTGCACTGCACTCCTGTGTGTTGCCAGTTTGCTGTCAAGGCCTGCATGCTCAGCTCTCCATGCTGTTCCCTCCATGTTGTCACTGTGCCATACATGGTGGTCCTGTTTGCATAATTTGGATGCAGTAAATAATCATGTCAGTGTGGCGGTTCCTCTGAAATAGTTAACATTGCTCACAGTAAACTTGCGTGCCTCGTTGTCAGATATGTTGTGTAAATCTACACATGATCAGCGCGATCCCTCTGGACCGAGCCAGCTGCAGAGGTTATGTTGTTTATTTGTCCTCTGTGTTCCCTCCCTCTTGGCCCACAGTTCTTGTATACAAAGGAGGACCAGCTTTAGACAAACGAACAGACTGTCACAGTGCTCTGCAGTCTGTTTGCCTACAGATTTTACAATACATCAGGGGTAGGCAACTCGAGGCCTCGAGGGCCGGTGTCCTGGAGGTTTTAGATCTCACCCTGGGTCAACACACCTGAATCACATGATTCGGTCATTACCAGGCCTCTGGAGAACTTCAGGACATGTTGAGGAGAACATTTAGCAATTTGAATCAACTGTGTTGGATCAAGAACACATCTAAAACCTGCAGGACACCGGCCCTCGAGGCCTGGAGTTGCCCACCCCTGCATTATAAATATATGATATTGTAGGGTTTCTTACAAGAATCTTATTTGGGAAGGCTACCCAGGTATGCCAGCTGTTCCCAAAGTATACTTGGCAACATATTTCTGAAAACATTGAAGTTGCTAGCTAGTGGGCCCTCTCCCTCCATCATCTGGCAGAGCATTTTCAAGTTCTGTTCTCATTTTTCCTCTCAGCTGCCAGATTGATAGCAATCAGTAGCTTCTGCAGATGGATGTCCTGCAGGGAGTCTGATCCCAACCTGACTATTTTGGAGAGCAGCTGGAGACCATAGCCTCCATGCATTACCACACTAACCCAAACCTGCAGCAGATGAGCATGCCACAAAGAGCGTGCTGGAACTGCAGAGCTGAACAATGGCTCTTGTTGACGTGTGCATATAGATATAGCCACAATGATGATGGACTTTGGTTTAGTAAACTCTTTATTTCGAATCCTTGAGTTTAGGCATCGTCAACAGTACACACATGCTCTCTCCCACTCATGAGGTCCGGTTTGCTGGAGGTGAAGCCCAGCAGACACCAGCTGCAGCTCATTATCAGCGCTCACTGAAAACAGTTTACCCATCACACAGATGTTATGACAGGGAACCTTTAAAGTAGGGATGGGTATTGATAAGATTTTCACGATTCCGATTCCATTTTCGATTCTGTTTAACGATTCGATTCTTTATCGATTCTTTATCGACTCTTTTTAAAAAGGAGAACACTAAGGTCGATTAGCTTAGAACTGTGTTTTATATCTTCTCTTTGAACAAGATAGAAATTTAGGAGTAACATGGCCTTACAAACCCAACAGTGAGATCTTAAGAGATCCGGCCTAGCACATTCGTCTATCCTGCCTGAAAGGAGACGCTACCGGTAGACTGCAGCGACAACTGCCAGCATCTGAGCCAGACTCTGTCTCATCATGGTCACTAAATGCAGCGCAAAGCAGTAGCAGGTTTTGTAATGAGGCAAATCGCACTAACAGAATATGCACTGTTAGTTGATTAGTTACCTTTTGCATATTCGTAGTGTTTCCTCCCTTTCATGCCACTTAGGCGCCATGTTTCCTGCTAAATGACGCTACACAACGTGGTGAAGTCATTCGAGGAGGGAATAGGGGAATCGTTCTCAACAAGAACCAGGTTTCGATTCCCATCCCGAGCCATAAGCAAGTAATTGTGAAAGCAAGTAATCTGGAAAAACTTTGGAATCTGTGCCAATTTGACTATTATCTGAAAAATCTTCGGTCTATCTCAGGATCTTCCTTTCCAGGATTTATCTTGTTGCTTCACCCATTAATGTTGGTGGATGAGAAAAGTGAGGTTGTTTCTCCTCCTCTGCATCAGTGCAACCCTGTTTGTTTTTATCCATTCAGTTATTTGTTCTTCTGGCTTTTATCATTATTGTTATAGCCTTTCTCTTTTAAAATTGATACAAATTCAACTATTCACAGAGACCAAAGTTCACTTTGTCCTGAAGACATCCACCCCCTTAGTCTATTAGTAATCGCCTCCCACCCAAATTTTGTGTTGCATTGCATAAGACATCTGGCAACCAGCCCTCAGCTAACTCACTGGATGATGAAGCTACATGTGGAAATGCTCTGTCTTCAATCTTCACCCAACCCCATCCAAATATTTACCCTCAGTTTCTTCTCCTCACCCCCATTTCACCACAGAGCATGCAGCTCGGATCGAACTGCACAAAGCAGAGAAATGGTTTGGAAGGAGTGGCTGAGCTGAATGTTTGCATTGTGCAGACACGGAGGACGATGCAAAGGATTAAGGAAGCCTGACCTGTTAGGATCAGCCTTATCTCACTCGTGCTTTGTTGCTGTTACTGTGAGTGAGGACCCCTGTGGATTATAGGTATTTCTTGTAAGCAGGAGTGACTCTGTGGTTGATGTTTATCTCCCCCAAGCCTTTGTTTTTATTCAACCTTGGAAATATCAGGAACTTCTCGTGCAGCGTTTTATTCATTTTAGTTTCCATCACTTTATATGTATTGAGAACCAAACTAAAGACTTGAGAATGAATGACAGAGTTATTGAATGGCTTAATGAATAAGTCATCCGTCCATCTTTCATCCATCTGTTTTCTTCTGCTTATCTGGGCCCAGGTCACAGGGGCAGTAGCCTCAGCAGAGACCGGGGCCTCCCTCCCCCCTCGAAAGATAAAATCTCTCTAGTGTAGCCTGGATGTGCTCTAGCCCAACCCCCAGCAGGCCCAGTACTTCATTTCTTCTTTTCTGAGGTGATAGCAGAGCTGTGTTTTAGTTTCCCTCAGCCAGAACACGGTGTATCGTCTTTAGATGGAAGCTAGTGAGCTAACGCCGTTATACTAGTCCTGTTTTTGTTAAACCTGGTTGTTGCGCCTGGTGAAGCAGTCACACTCATCATTTTATTAAAGATGAAAGATTTTAGACAGTTTGTAACTCTCAGTGATGCCGCTGCGTTTGAGTTTGCTGTTTTAGCTTGTACTGTCAGTTGGGGCAGTATTGAAAACGACACGTAACAGCTGATGATGCAGACTGCTGCTGTTCACATCTCTATTGTCGGTGCTTTAGCTTCGTCCCTGCTGGACACATGGTATAAAGCCATAATGTAAAGCTACTTTGCACAGCATAGTGTCAGAACCGTCCACCTCAGCCACTGTCTGTGCTTCCTGAGCTGGCTAAAAAGCTGAACCCCAGCATCCTCCTGGGTCATGTTTTAAAATCTGACCTGTTGACTTGGACCTCAGCTTTGTCTGTGCTTCAGGCTATTTAAGCTTGCTGTAAATGACGCTCATCAGGCCTGGCTCTTGAAGCCACAATCAATAGCTTTTAAGTGGCTTTGCAGTTGCTCTGATCCCTGGTGAGAAATGGATATTGGGATCGATATATTCTCAGTTTTGCCACTGTAAAAATAATGAGATGATTTGGTAGAGAGACGAGATAATAATGCTTGTAGATTTCCTCGTCTGCTGTGTTGGGCTTTTCTTCTGTGGCTGGACCTTGTCCTTCTTAATGATGGGCAGGCTAATCAAATTGATTCTGGGCTATGGTCAGTGCTCTTTGGCTCTCAGACCTCAGCAGAA